>NW_021834008.1:0-45000 GCF_006345805.1 Octopus sinensis | reverse complement strand
TATATTATATATCATCAGTTAGCATCTGTTTTCCATGCTAGCATGGGTTGGATGGTTCAACTGGGGTCTCTGAAGCCGGAAGGCTTCATTAGGCCCAGTCAGATCTGGCAGTGTTTTCTACGGCTGGATGCCCTTCCTAACACCAACCATTTTATATATATATATATATATATATATATATATATATAATATATATATAATATAAATTGTAATACGCTTGTTTAACGTAGTTTAATTTTTCAAATTTTAACCAATCAGTCGCCTCTAATTGAGCTAAAATCATTTGCTGCATTTAAAACTGAGACAACATCCTGTTACTAATCCTAACCCTTTTATTTTCTTAACTATTAAATTAATTTAAGGATAACAATTAAGAAAAAAAAAGGAAAGGCTACAATTTAGGGTTAGGGTTTGGATTAGTGACAGGATGTTGTCTCATTTTTAGATGCAGCAAATGATTTTAGTCCAATAGAGGCCATCGATTGGTTAAAATTCGTAAAATTAAACTATGTTAAACTTACAAATTACAATTTTCTCAAGAAAGCCAAGAGAAAAAAATGTTTTATTTTGACACATTCTACCAGTATACGAAGTTTAAAAGTGTTTAGTTAACTAGGGATTGTGTTGAAAACTGCCGTTCAGAAGGAAAAGATCCCTAAATTTTAACCTTTCGTTTCTTTTTTCTTAATTGTTAAATTAATTTAATTGTTACGCGTGTGTCTACAATTTTTCGTTTTGTTTTTGTTTTTGCTTTCGTTTTAGCCTTTCGTTTTTGCCTTTCATGTTTTTTTCTTAATTGTTAAATTAATTTCAGGATAACAAGAAAAAAATACGAAAGGCTAAAATTTAGGGGTAGGGTTAGTGACAGGATGTTGTCTCAGTTTTAGACGCAGCAAATGATTTTAGCTCAATGGAGGCGATCGATTGGTTAAAATTCGAAAAATGAAACTACGTGAAACTTACAAATTACAATTTTCTCAAGAAAGCCAAGAGAAAAAGATGTTTTATTTTGACATATTCTACCAGTATACGAAGTTTAAAAGTGTTTAGTTAACTAGAAATTGTGTTGAAAACTGCCGTTCAAAAGGAAAAGATCCCTAATTTTGGCCTTTCGATTTTTTTCTTAATTGTTAAATTAATTTAATTGTTACGCGTGTGTCTAAAATTATTCGTTTTGTTTTTGTTTTCAGTTTTTGCTTTCATGTTAGTCTTTCGCATTTTTTTCTTAATTGTTAAATTAATTTAAGGATAACAATTAACAGAAAAAACGAAAGGCTAAGATTTAGGGTTAGGGTTAGTGACAGGATGTTGCCTCTGTTGTAGACGCAGCAAATGATTTTAGCTAAATAGAGAACATCGATTAGTTAAGATTCGAAAAATTAAACTACGCTAAACTTACAAATCACAATTTTCACAAGAAAGCCAAGAGAAAACAATGTTTTATTTTGACACATTCTAACAGTATACGATTTGTTTTGAGTTTTTGCTTTCATTTTAGCCTTTCATTTTTTTTTCCTTTATTGTTAAATTAATTTAATGATAACAATTAAGAAAAAAAAAAACAAAAGGCTAAAATTCAGGGTTAGGGTTTGTGACAGGATGTTGTTTTATTTTGGACGCAGCAAATGATTTTAGCTCAATAGAGGCCATCGATTGGTTAAAATTCGAAAAATTAAACTACGTTAAACTTACAAATTACAATTTTCTCAAGAAAGCCAAGAGAAAGAAATGTTTTATTTTGACACATTCTACCAGTATACGAAGTTTAAAAGTGTTTAGTTTACTAGAAATTGTGTTGAAAACTGCCGTTCAAAAGGAAAAGATCCCATTTTTTTCTCTTGGCTTTCTTGAGAAAATTGTAATTTGTTTGTTTAACATAGTTTAATTTTTCGAAGTGAGCTAAAATCATTTGCTGCGTCTAAAACTGAGACAACATCCTGTCACTAACCCTAACCCTAAATTTTTTTTTCTTAATTGTTAAATTAATTTAATTGTTACACGTGTATTTTGTTTGTTGATTGTTTAAATTATTTTCCATTGCTTTCGTTTTAGCCTTTCGGTTTTTTTTCTTAATTGTTAAAGGGTTAGGGTTAGTGACAGGATGTTGTCTCAGTTTTAAACGCAGCAAATGATTTTTGCTCAATTAGAGGCGATTGATTGGTTAAAATTCGAAAAATTAAACTACGTTAAACAAACGAATTTCAATTTTATCAAGAAAGCCAAGAGAACAAAAATGTTTTATTTCAACACATTCTACAGGTGTATGAAGTTTTAAAGTGTTTAGATAACTAGAAATTGTGTTGACATGTGCCGTTCAAAAGGAAAAGATCCGTTTTGATCAAATTGTCATCTCAGTTCTATTTTAACAAAACTATCCGATGACGGGAACGTGAAGCTCTGAGTAACAGCTTTTATTAAATTTCTGTTGCTTTTAAATAAAGTATATATATATGTGTGTGTGTGTGTGTGTGTTTGTCCCCTCTAACATCACTTGACAACCGATGCTGGTGTGTTTACATCCCCGTAACTTAGCGGTTCGGCAAAAGAGACCGATAGAATAAGTACTAGGGTTCAGGAAAAAATACTATTCTCAGGTAATAAGCACGTATACATTTACACATACATACATATACACAGACCAAAAAACACACACATACACTCACACCTACATATATAGACCAACACACACATACACACACAAAAAAAAACACAAGCAAGTATATATGGAAAAATATATACATATACACACAGATAAAAATAAAATGTGTGTATAAAAATCAATATGCACATATATACATATATACATATACATACACATATATATACATGTATATATAAATGCACACATGTATATATATATACACACACACATACATACATATATAAACATACATAGACACTCAAAATGAACATACGTGCACCTACATACACTAACAGATACAGGTGATATGCAAACATATACATAGAGACACACGTACACAAAAGTAAAAAAATACACACACTTATATATATATATATCTATATATAGACATATACACATACGTACATACATATAATATATATATATATATATATATATATATATATATATACATATATATATATATTTTGTGTCATCTACTTGAATGTTTTGCGTTCTTGTCCCATTTTGTATTTTTATATATATTTTTTATATATATATATATATGTCCTGTCTCTCACTGTTATATATTTATTTTTCCACTGTTTATATATATATATTTTTTACTGTTTATATGTTTGTACTGTCGTTACCGTCTTGCTTTTTTTACCCCTCTGCGAAAAGATCTCAGAATTTTAATTGATTTGCTTTTCGCGGGAAGGAAGTTTTCTTCGAAGTATACGTCTCGCTTTTATCCTTCGAAACGTTTAGTAGATGAAACCTTAGCGACTGAAGAAGGGGATTTTTCGTTGTGCTTATTGTCCTGTATCTCCTTTTTTTGCTTGTCTTGTTCCTTGGTTGTGTCTATGTTTTTCGTCTCTCTATGTGTTCGACGTCTTTTTGGTGTCCTGTACACATATATGCGTGTATATGTACATGTAGAGGTAGGTACGTACATATATGTTTATATATATGCATATGTTCTATTTTATTAACATATTATACGACTAAACGCACGCACCCTATTAAGTAAGATTGTTCTGTTTATCAAGTTAGCCTTGATATTAACTCTCACGCGACTCTGCATCTTTCTTTCTTTCTCTCCCATTCCCTTTTTCGTCTTTTTTCCCTCACTTAACTTGTCTCTTCCTCTCTCTCTCATTCTTCATTCTGTCTCTCCCTTTCACCATTCTTCATGGTCTCCTCGCACCATTCCCCTTCTTCTCTCTCTTCCTCTTGCTCCTCCTCCCCCATTCCGTCGTCCATCTGCGACGATACTTCCGTCGTAACTGCTATCCTGTCTTTTCTCGCCCGCCTTCTAAGGCTACTGGTCGACATTTTTTCTCTCTCGTCGTCCACTATAATCCAGCGTTTGCAATACTTTTTTCGTCTGGCGTTAACAGCCCTTCTTATCTTGTTCTCCCTGTCCTGTCTCTCACTGTTATATATTTATTTTTCCACTGTTTATATATATATTTTTTACTGTTTATATGTTTGTACTGTCGTTACCGTCTTGCTTTTTTTACCCCTCTGCGAAAAGATCTCAGAATTTTAATTGATTTGCTTTTCGCGGGAAGGAAGTTTTCTTCGAAGTATACATCTCGCTTTTATCCTTCAAAACGTTTAGTAGATGAAACCTTAGCGACTGAAGAAGGGGATTTTTCGTTGTGCTTATTGTCCTGTATCTCCTTTTTTTGCTTGTCTTGTTCCTTGGTTTGTGTCTATGTTTTTCGTCTCTCTATGTGTTCGACGTCTTTTTGGTGTCCTGTACACATATATGCGTGTATATGTACATGTAGAGGTAGGTACGTACATATATGTTTATATATATGCATATGTTCTATTTTATTAACATATATATATATATATATATATATATATGCTGAGACCCCCTTCGGTCATGACTGACCATGGGATTGCCCCTTGAACGTTACCCTCCCAGGCACAAGACCAGGCAAGGTTGTTTATGGAAGACTGGCAGTCGCCCATGCATACCAGCCTCCCCTCTCTATACCACCAGTGTAATCTAAGGGAAAGGCAAAGACCGATACAGCTTGGCACCTGTGACATCGCAACTCATTTCTATAGCTGAGTGAACTGGAGCAACGTGAAATAAAGTGTGTTGCTCAAGAATGCAACGCAGAGCCTGGTCCAGGATTTGAACTCACAAATCTCACAATTGTAAGCTCGGTGTATATACATATACACACATGCAAGCATATGCATATAGACCCATATACGTACATGCATACACACCTATATACATGCAAATGTGGACATAAAAGTATATATGTATATGCATGTACAAATGTATAATAATAGTATATTATATGACAAACAAAAAAGAATTAGCTATATAAGTAATAAGGAAAAAAAAAGAGATATAATATACACCAAAAAAAAAATAATTTTAAGGAATAAATTTAGATATCAAGAGAATAAAATAAAATAAAAATGAAAATATCAAATAGATCGGGAAAAATTAGTTGTGAAAATAAATAAGTAGTAATAATTATAATGGGTGAGAGAAGTGTATTTAAGAGCATGCTGTGAAAAAATAAAAGTATATAAAAAATATAACCTACTAAAAAATAATGTGTGTATATATATTTAAAGTGGTGGTTAGAACATTTAACTGAAGTATGTATTTAGTAAAGGGGGAAGAAAAAAATTTCTGGTAGATAAAGGTATATATGTAAAGTCGGGGTATTATAAGAAGAACTAAGGAGGGTAATAATTAGAATAAGATCAAGTATGAGGAAGTGGGTGGGGTTGGAGAAAACTTATTTAAGGTTAATGAAAAGGAATTTTGACATGTTTACAAGAAAAATCTTATTCATCTCTCGAATTCAATAGAGAGTTATTCATTTTCATAATATTATAAGATTCTTCAAGGCATAAAAAACATATCCTGTTTCTAAGCCTATAAGAAGGAGCTGGTTTTGTAATCTATGTTGTCTCTTTTCAGCCCATTTAAGAAGTACCTTTGAATCATTGGGCTACACATCGTGCTTGAGGAGACCTATTGAGTAAAGTAAAATCAAAATCAAAATCAAAAATCAGTCATAATCAAATGGAAATTGTAGATGTGCCACAATTTCGGGACGGCAGGCCCCTTAAATTTCCTGTTGTGGTCCTTGCTATCATTCATCCTGCAAGTGGACACAGGGATACTAGCATCACTGCATTAAGTTGGGAGAATATTGCATATTTAGGGAGAAGTCAGCTAGCTAATGATTATTGCTAATAGGTGGACCTAACCTACAACAGTTGTCATTGACAGTATTTAGTCAAGAATTAGCACTAGGAGGATCTGCATTCTGAAAGTTGACATGAGTCAATTAAAATATTGTTGATTACTTAAATATTGAAGCAGTCAGACATGAAAAATGTAAGAATTTAGAATAACTCAACATGTTTGTTTTATCTTTCAGGTGATTTAGGTCCTGTTTATGGATTCCAGTGGCGTCATTTTGGTGCTGAATACCAAAATATGGACAGTGATTATGCATCAAAAGGAGTCGACCAATTGAAACAAGTTATAAATCTGATTAAAAACAATCCAAATGATCGTCGAATAATCATGTCTGCTTGGAATCCATGTGGTTTGTATAACTATTTTACTAATTCTCTGTTGCTTCATTTATCTTTCTTAAGATGTTTCACAGTAGGGATAAAGGGTTTGTTACTGTAATCCCGATACTTACATTAGATGTGGAATATCCACCAATAAATACCGTATATCTAGTATGTCTCTTATAATTTTAAACATAAACTGCTTAAAGATAGATTTCAAAATTATATCACATTGTGTTACCATAAATGTTTCTTTCTTTTTTAACTTTAGAAAAAACCCCTAAAAAACAAATGAAAAAACAGGTATAGAAAATATACATGACATAATTTAAACCTTTTTTCTGGGCTTGGAATACACAGTGCATGCTCTCTCTCTTTCTCACATGCACACTTAACAATTGATTGACTATATAGCACAAGTTCGTCGCATCAGTACTTAGTCTACAGGCTAGTCATCTCAGTTGTTTAGTCATTGTAAGCAAAAATATGTAGTTAATGCTGTATGGAAAGACAGAAATGTTTGCTTATCCCTTTAGTGTTCAAACCAGCTGTAATAATCCAAAATTAATTCTCCTTTGTTTGTTCAAGCCGGACGTATCCAACTGCTCTATGAAATCGCTAAAAAAAATGAATAAATCATGTTATTGAATTCTCATAGCTAGTTAGTTAGTTAATTTTTTGGCTCAAAAAGCAAAAAGCAAGGCCATGTAGGGGGACATGGAGTTATGTACAGGGTGGTGTTCATGTAAAGAGTTCAGGCCACTTGAGGTCAAGGGAGACTTTGAACCGAGCGGTCGACGGTATCTTCACCATCTCGTCTGGCAGCTTATTCCACGGATCCGCAACCCAGACGGAGAAAGCCCCTCTCCTTCGATTGAGATGAAATTGTCGCAGATAGAGCTTTTCGGAATGACCCCGCAGCCGACGCTCTGGAGCAGGAGTGAAGAACAGCTCTTTCGAGAGGTTACACTTTCCGCTTATGATGTGAGCAAGAATGAGATCTCCACGGCATCGTCGTTTTTCTAGAGAATAAAGGTCGAGCGTCTTAAGCCTTTCTTCATAAGACAAATTCTTGTGACCAAGAACCATGCGGGTAGCCAGCTTCTGGACTCTTTCGAGATGCTGTATGTCTTTGAGGAGATAAGGAGATAGCATTTGAGATAATGCGAGATGAAGCCTTTCCCATCTTTATTCAAGTATAAATATTGTGAAATTGTTTAGACCACATGGTTTTTTTCAGCGTTTGAAGAGAAGTGTGTACCTTAGTTGTTAAAGAAATAGCATCAGCAAGTAGCGATTCTGACTTTAAAGGTTTTACTCTTGACGATATAGAAAATATAAATGAAAACAGTATTTTGTCTTTGGATGAATCTGATGTCGATATTAGTGACTATTTGTCGGATGAGGAATATTTTGAGAACAAAAGTAATGAAAATGATATCGTAAACATGGCAACATGGTCAAAGATTGCAATACCAATCACTATTCCCGATTTCACAGAAAACATTGGTCCACAACACAATTTACCTCCTGATGCTCAACCATTGGACTATCTATTTTCATTTTTACCAGAAAGATTTTTTGAAAATGTTGCGAAGGAAACAAACAAATATGTGCAACATTTAATTTCTATTTGCGGAAGAGACGATCCTCTATGGCAGCCAATTTATCATGCAGAAATGAGAGCGTTTTTCACAATTAATATTATGTTTGGTGTTAAACAGCTTCCTTGACTGTGGAACTACTGGAGGTATGGCGATCTATATATCTCAAGTATAATGTTGAAGACAAGGTATTCGAAAATATCTCAGTATTTGCATTTAACTGATTCTGCTAATGCCCCCAGCAAAAACGACCCAAAATACGATCCCCTGTACAAAGTACATCCTGTAATTGAGTTACTTCTTAATAATTATAAAGCTGTGTATCTACCTGGGAAAAATCTCTGTGTAGATGAAGCCATGATAGGTTATAAGGGCAGATTACATTTTCGGTAGTACATACCTGCTAAACCTACTAAATGGAGGATCAAGGTATGGGAAGTTTGTGAATCAGAGACTGGATATTGTGTAAACTTCAAGGTTTACACAGGTAAAAGATATAATGGAAACAGACCGCATGGATTGGGACATGATTTTGTATGGTCTCTTACTGAACCATTTCACCATCAGCACTGACACCTCTATTTTGACTGTTTTTTCTCTTCAGTGGCTTTGGCAGAAAATCTTGCCTGTGTAAGTACTTACACGTACCGAACTGTTATGGGAAACTGTAAAGGTTTACCCCGTGAAATTAAAACAAAATTTAAAAATGAGGGGACATTTTACAAATGCAAAAAGAAAATTTGTTAGCTACTGCTTTCAAAGACAAAAGACAGAATTTATTTCTGTCTTCTAATGAACAACCTGGTGTTGGCAGTGAGGGGAAACCCCTAGTGAATATTTGTTATAACAAATATATAGGTGGGGTTGATAAATCCAACCAATATCGGGCATATTACCCAGTTGGTCAACCTGGGAAGAAATGATGGAGGTACATTTTGTGGTTTTTAGTTAATTTAACTATAGTAAATTCATATGTTGTATATGTAAAAAGCCACAAGGTACCTCTACCACCAAAGGACTACGACCACTTGAAATTCTGGGTTGACATTGCATCTCAGTTACGTGAGGGCTTTTCTTCTAGAAAGCACAGAACTGGGAGAAAAGCAAAATAAACTGAGGTGAATGTCAGCAGAGAAAATATTGACTTTCATAAAGTTGAAAAGATAAATGGAAAGAAAAAGTTTGCTGACTGTGTTCTCTGCAAAAAAGGAAAACTGCAAAAGGGTATCAGATTGAGATTTCGTATATGTGTTCCTTTTGCAAAGTGCCCATGTGTAAAGAGTGCTTTAGACAGTTTCATGACAGAAATATGTCACAGCTATATCATCATCATCATCATTTAGCGTCCGTTTTTCATGCTAGCATGGGTTGGACGGTTTAACTGGGGTCTGTGAAGCCGGAAGGCTTCATCAGGCCCAGTCAGATTTGGCAGTGTTTCTACGGCTGGATGCCCTTCCTAACGCCAACCACTCCGTGAGTGTAGTGGGTGCTTTTTACGTGCCACCTGCACAGGTGCCAGACAGAGCTGGCAAACGGCCACGAACGGATGGTGTTTTACGTGCCACCGGCACAGGGGCCAGGTGAGGCTGGCAACGGACACGAACGGATGGTGCTTTTACGTGCTACCGGCACGGGGCCAGGCGAGGCTGGCAACGGACACGAGCGGATGGTGGTTTTACGTGCCAACGGCATGGGGGCCAGGCGAGGCTGGCAACAGACACGAACGGATGGTGTTTTTACGTGCCACCGGCACAGGGGCCAGGTGAGGCTGGCAACGGACACGAACGGATGGTGCTTTTACGTGCTACCGGCACGGGGCCAGGCGAGGCTGGCAACGGACACGAGCGGATGGTGGTTTTACGTGCCAACGGCATGGGGGCCAGGCGAGGCTGGCAACAGACACGAACGGATGGTGTTTTTACGTGCTACCATCACAAGGGCCAGGCGAGGCTGGCAACGGACACGAGCGGATGGTGCGAGGCTGGCAACGGACACGAGCGGATGGTGCGAGGCTGGCAACGGACACGAACAGATGGTGTTTTTACGTGTTACCATCACAAGGGCCAGGCGAGGCTGGCAACGGACAAACGATCGGATGGTTCGCTTAACCACAGCTGCAATTTCCACTGATGTTGATTTGGTTTGATTTGACTGTTCTCACTGGTCTTGCCGGGTCTTCTCACGCACAGCATACTTCCATAGGTCTCGGTCTCTAGTCATTTCCTTGGTGAGACCTAAAGTTCGAAGGTCATGCTTCACCACCTCGTCCCAGGTTTTCCTGGGTCTACCTCTTCCACAGGTTCCCTCAACTGCTAGAGTGTAGCACTTTTGCACACAACTATCTTCACCCATTCTTGTCACATGCCCATACCAGCGCAGCCGTCTCTCTTGCACACCACAACTGATGCTTCTTAGGTTCAACTTTTCTCTCAAGGTACTTACACTCTGTTGATTTTGAACACTGACATTACACATCCATCGGAGCATACTGGCTTCATTTCTTGCGAGCTTACGCATATCCTCAGCAGTCACAGCCCATGTTTCACTACCATGTAGCATGGCTGTACGTATACACGCATCATACAGTCTGCCTTTTACTCTGAGCGAGAGGCCTTTTGTCACCAGCAGGGGTAAGAGCTCTCTAAACTTTGCCCAGGCTATTCTTACTCTAGCAGTTACACTTTCAGCACACCCACCCCCGCTACTGACTTGGTCACCTAGGTAGCGGAAGCTATCAACTACTTCTAGTTTTTCTCCCTGGAACATGGTAGACGTTGGTCTCTGCACATTTTCAGTGTTTATTGCTCCTGAGCATCTGCCACAGACAAAAACTATTTTCCTAGTTAGCCTTCCTTTGATATTGCTACACCTCTTATGTGTCCATAGCTTGCACTTGGTGCACCTTATAGAGTTTCTACCTACACCTTTTTTTACAGATCGAGCAGGGCCATCTACCTGAAGGCGTTTGTGACTTGTCTACTTTCCTACATATTAGGACTTTGGTTTTGGCTAGATTGATTCTGAGGCCCTTCGATTCAAATCCTTGCTTCCACACCTGAAACTTCTCCTCCAGTTCTGATAGTGACTCAGCAATTAGAGCAAGGTCATCAGCATAGAGGAGCTCCCAGGGGCATCCTGTCTTGAATTCCTCCGTTATTGCCTGGAGGACTATGATAAATAGGAGGGGACTGAGGACTGAACCTTGGTGGACCCCGACCTCTACCCGGAATTCTTCACTGTACTCGTTGCCAACCCTCACCTTACTAGCAGCATCCCTGTACATGGCTCGCACAGCTCTAACTAACCATTCATCTATCCCTAGTTTCCTCATTGACCACCAGATAAGGGATCGGGGAACCCTGTCGAAGACTTTCTCCATGTCAACAAAAGCCAGGTTCAGGGGCTTATCTTTGGCTAGGTATTTCTCCTGCAGCTGTCTTACCAGGAATATAGCATCAGTAGTACTTCTTCCTGGCACGAACCCAAACTGCATCTCATCTAAGCTAATTCTCTCTCTAATTAGTTGGGCTATAACCCTCTCCGTAACCTTCATTACCTGATCCCACAGCTTGATACCCCTGTAGTTATTTGTATCTAGGGTGTCACCTTTACCTTTGTAGCAGCTGACTATTATGCTGCTACACCAGTCATTGGGTATGACTCTTTCGTGTATCACCTGGTTAACTAAACGGGTGAGTAGGCTATAGCCGACACTACCAGATATTTTGAGCATCTCTGCAGTAATACCTGATGGGCCTGGGGCTTTCCCTGTTTTCATGCCTGTAATTGCCTTAACTACTAAGGAACTGTCGACTCGGATTGCTAGTCCCTCTGTTGGGTCAACATTCGGCAGACTCTCTTTATCCCATTCATTTTCCTCATTCAGCAACCTTTCATAGTGGCGTCTCCAAACCTCTCTCTTTGCATCCTCATTTAGTGCAAGTGAACCGTCATCCTTGCGAACACATTTCTCTCCTACCACATCACGATTCTCTCTCACACACTGTCTTGCAACACGAAATACCTCAAGTCTTTCATCCTCCCGGCGCAGGACATTGGCAAATTTTTTCTTATCTACTTCCCCTCTGGCTAAATACACCTGCCTCCTAGCTTCCCTATATAATTTTGTATATTCCTTTTCATTTTATTATAAATAATATGTGAAAGTGAGAAATATTAATTTTCTGTATGTTACACACCTGTATTCACTTTTGTCTCACCTGTTAATGAGATTTCTTTTATTAGATGCATTCTGTTACGTAAATGAATTTGTTAAATTGTATAAGAGTACATAGCTAATGGTATATTGACTAGTAAAAGAGTTTTGTACTTTATTTTCAATGAAGACGTTTGAATGAAATATAGAAAAAGAATAACATTTTGTACTGATTATACCTGTATTTTAATTAATTCAAATTAATGTACCTCATCTTGAAAAATGTAAAATTGTTGGCAGTTGACATTTGGGATAATTTTAGTAACAAATTAAACAGGTAAGTTGTATTAAGAATATGAATTTTAGTTTTTATTCATAATATTATTGTTTTTACACCTGTTAATTAAATTTGCCTGCCCATAAAAGTCAAATTTAGTCAGAAAGATCAGCTAAAGTTATGTAACTATAAACCACATGCATATAAGCACCCATTTACAAAGTTTCAAATCTGTATGTAGAAAATTAACAAAGTTACAAGCAAATATTGTGGACACCTCACTTGAACCTGAATAAATCAAAATTGATGTGAACAGATCAGCATTACATTTGACAAATAAATCTGAACACTAAAGGGTTAAACAAAATTCATTTTTGTAAGAAAGCAAACACAGATGTGATGATATGCAGTATCATGAATTTATATATATAGGTGCAGGAGTGGCTGTGTGGTTAGTTCCTTGCTTACCAACCACATGGTTTTGGGTTCAGTCCCACTGCATGGCATCTTGGGCAAGTGTCTTCTACTATAGCCTTGGGTCAACCAAAGCCTTGTGAGTTGATTTGGTAGACGGAAACTGAAAGAAGCCTGTCCTATATATATATAGAGAGAGAGAGAGAGCTAGACCCAGGAAGACCTGGGTGAAGCATGACCTTCAAACATTGGGCCTCACCGAGGCAATGACTAGTGACCGGGACCTCTGGAAATGTGCTGTGCTGCAGAAGACTCGACAAGCGCAAGTGTAACCATAACCTTGTGGCCTATGCTAGGGGTGTAACCAGTCCACTTGTGCATGCCTTTTCTTCATTGGACACTAAACTCTGCTTGCAAAGACCAGTTGAGGCAAGTGAAATCGAAGTCGAAATCAAATTCGGTGACTGGCATCCGTTGCTAGTGGAGTGCTAAGAGTACCATACAAGTGAGATCATTGCCAGAGCAACAAGCTGGCCTCCGTGCCAATGGCACATTAAGCACACCATTCTAGTGTGATTATTACCGTGTCGCCTTACCAGCACTTGTGCTGGTGGCATGTGAAATATTCGAGCAAGGTCGTCGCCAGTGCCACTGGACTGGCTACTTTGCAGGTGGCACGTAAGAAGCACCATTTGGGTGTGGCCATTGCCAGTACCACCAAACTGGCCCTCGTGCTAGTGGCACGTAAAAGCACCCACTACAGTCTTGGAGTGGTTGGTGTTAGGAAGGGCATCCAGCTGTAGAAACTCTGCCAGATCAGATTGGAGTCTGGTTTGCCAGACCTCAGTCAAATCGTCCAACCCATGCTAGCATGGAAAGCGGATGTTAAATGATGATGATGATGATATATATATATACATATATATATATATATATATATATATATATAATATATATATATATATATATATATATGTATATATATTTATTTATATATGTATGTATGTGTGTATATATGTTTGTATGTCTGTGGTCACCCCCTCCCTCCAGCATTGCTTGACAACTGATGGTGGTGTGTTTACGTCCCTGTAACTTAATGGTTTGGCAAAAGAGGCTGATAGAATGAGTACTAAGAATAATTCCTGGGGTCGATTTGCTCGACTAAAAAGGTGGTGCTCCAGCATGGCCACAGTCAAATGACTGAAACTAGTAAAAGAATAAAAGAATAGCCACTAAACCTTTCCTATTTTCTCTCCCTGTTTATTTCTGTGTTCCTTTCTGTTGAAGAGCGTAGGCTCGAAATGTAAAAGACTTTCTCACTTCCTGAGCATTAAACTAATACATCTGTTTGTTGTTTACACACCTGTCTTCATCTTTTGATTTTTTGTAAATTCTCTCTATATATATGCAATTAAAATAAGGATACAGGAAAAGCCCACGGTCCTTCAGGAATCAAAGCTGAAATGCTTAACCTATTTGGGTAGGATATAGCCTAGTTACTCATATAAGTAAATCAGATTGTACAGGAATGTGTCATAATCAGTGATGGTGTTGTAGTGTTATAACCAGCTAAGGGTAAAGGAGATGCCTTACTAGTAATTGAGCACTATCAAATTGCTGAAGGAGGTCATAAAAGTTATGAAGAGAGCTATTAACCAATTTATTATAAATAGAATTGGATTTGATGAGATGTATTTTGGTTTTGTTCTGTGGAGAAGTACTACTGATACTATCTTCCTAGTGAGATGGCTGTAGGATAAGTATTTACCCAAAAGTAAACCATTTTACTTGACCTGGACAAAGCATTTGACATGATCCCTTGCTCTCTCATCTGATGGTCAATGTGGAAATGAAGGGTGGATAAGTGGTTGGCAACAGCCATCCAAGTCATATTCAGGTACACTATCATATCAGTAAGGTGAAAATTGGCAATGAATATAGCTACAAATTTAGTGTGCAGATAGTTCAGTTCTCAGCCCCCTTTTGATTATCATAGTTCTTAACTGCAACAGAAATTTCAGACTTATTGCCTTTGGGAGCCATTATATGCCAATGACTTTGTTCTCATAATGGAATTTAGAGTAGAATTAGGGAAGAAATTCCAAGTATAAAATGAACATGCCAGCCAACAGACGTACACAGCAACTCGCCCAGGTTTTTATACAGTACTGTTTGTGAATCATTTCACTGTCATTTTCACATCTAGTATACAACCTGCAGGTCACACTATCTCTCGCCACCAATGCCACCACTATATTGATGTCTCTCCACTGTCACTATCTTAAGTTGGCTGAACTGAATACAAACAAAGTCTCAACAAGCAGAAAAAACACATCTTCCAGCAATGCAACTGTTATTTTTGCTTGTAACATCAGCTAGAAAAAATTCAACAGCCACTTCCAGCCACCATTTATTGAGTGACCAAAGCATTCAGTTTTCATCCACATGCTGACAGAACAGAACTGATTCTTCTGCCATTTTGCTGATTTTCTACATGGTGTCAACACCGATAAGAGAGAAAAAAGAAACACACACTCACATACGTTAGCGCACACACACATTGATAATTTGGTTTTCCTTGTTTCATTTTTTTCTCTCCTTATTTCATTCCTTTTCCCTTTTCAGAGCGATGAAGGTGGGTACAAAAAAAAAAAAAGAAAATATTTTTTCTCTCTGCACACAGTACACGATTAATAAAATTGTTCTCACAATTTTTTTTCTTTTGTCCTTTTGTACACACACACACACACAAGTCCACAAACATTTTGTCGGTTTGCTAGTTGTTTGATCTCGATTTTATTTGTTCATTTCTCGTCATTTTGCTTCCATTCATTTACCTTTCTCTGTGACAGGCATCTCAAACAAACATGTCCGTTCCATGCGACTCTGTAGTTTGCACAAGTAGAAGCCCATTTTGCGGCTCATGGTTTTTCTCCCATTCAGCAGTTACACCTCCTCTATTGTAGCTTGCCTCTTCAACTCGCCACATCTGCTAGAGATCTCATTACATATGCGTCTGTCAAGGCGGAAATTCTTCGCAACACTCTGTCAGAAGAAAGATTTAATGAGCTAATGGCAGACGAGCAGCTAGGAGACAGGACTCTGTCACAATTCTTGCGTTGCTTGAGGGAGTTAAGTGGGAACTCCGCAGACGTGCCTCTGCTTCGTAAAATATTCTTCTCTAGGTTGCCTGCCAAAATTCAGCCCTTAAGTCCAACACTGTGGACCAAATTGCCACAACGGCAGATAAAATTTTGGAATTTTCTGGCCAGCCATCAGCGTGTGCATTTGCACCAAGACAGCCTCTTCTCTGTCACATGACACTATATCAGACAAAATAGATGCGCTGACACGACGCATGGACGAGCTTTGCCGGGAAAATAGGCGTCATTCACGTAGTTAGAGTCGCTCTGCTTCTCGTGCCTCTCTTGCCTCTGGGCCTCATTCTGGGCTGTGCTGGTACCATTCCAAATTTGCTGATAAAGCACACAAGTGCATCCAGCCATGCAGTTTCAAACTTTCGGAAAACTAAATTCGGAGAAGTTGAGCATGGCACCTTCTTACTTTTCTCTTCCTATTAATCGTGCATTCTTTGTCAAAGATCTGGTGTCGAAGAAATTCTTCGTGGTAGACACCGGTTCTTGTTGTAGCATTTGGCCTCTTCGTCTCACTGCAGACAAGCCTAAGCGTTCTTCCATTGTTTGGCATGCCATTGACTCGTCTCCCATAACTACCTTCGGTCAGATTTCTCTGCACCTCAATATTAATCTTCGTTGAGATTTTCAATGGGTTTTCGTCGTCGCTGACATACCGCATCCTATTCTCAGTGCTGATTTCTTGGATCATTTTAATCTATTGGTAGATGTCAGGCATCGGAGGCTTCTCAACAGTATTACGTTGCTCTCCATGCCAACAAGAGGTTCTACCAAAATCGGTTCTTAGCCTGACACTTTTTGTTGCCACCTCTGGAGACGCCTTTCATTCTCTTTTGGCTTCATTTCCGGAACTAGTGGACATTACTTTGCAGCTGGCAAAGACTGCCCACTCAACCCTTCATTTTGTCACCACCACTGGGCCGCCTGTTTTTTGCGCCCATAGCGCCTTGCACCTGACCAAGTTTGAGCACATGCTCCAACTTAGCCTGATACGCCCTCCACCAGCCCATGGGCATCTCTCCTTCACTTGGCGTGAAAAGGAGAGTCTGATTTTCGCCCGGTAGGAGATTATCGACGCCTCAATGCAGTAACGATACCAGATCACTACCCAATAAGAAATCTTCAGGATTTTTCAACGAATCTTCATGGCTGTACCATTTTTTCAAAAGTCGATCTTACCCAGCCGATGTTCCAAAAACTGCTATTACCACCCCTTTTGGGTGCTTTGAGTTTTTATACATGAGTTTCGGTTTACAGAATGCTACCAGCACGTTCCAGCGTTTCATTGATGAAGTTGTCCGCAGTCTTGATTTCGTGTTTGCTTATGTTGATGAAATACTCATTGCGAGTGACACCCGTGAAAATCATCTCTGGCACCTGTCTCAGCTCTTTCAGTGTCTTCGTGCCTATAGTATATGCATAAATCCCGACAAATGTGTTTTCGGACAATCTTCTCTAGATTTCCTAGGTCATCATATTGATTTGAGTGGAATCAGACCTCTGTCGTCAAACGTCGATGCCATTCAACGCATCGCACCTCCTACTTCCTTGTGCCAGCTCAAGCATTATCTAGAGATGGTCAATTTCTATAGACGTTTCATTCCCGGTTGTGCAGATAAGCTACTTCCTCTCACCAAGCTATTAAAGGACACCCCTAGAAAGGACGGTCAAGTCACCTTCTCCGTTGAGGCACTGACAGCTTTTGAGTCCATCAAGAAGGATTTAGCTTCTGTTCCTTTGCTTGCACATCCGGTTCCTGATGCTTCTCTCTCTTTAACTGTAGATGCATCGAACATGGCGATTGGCGCTGTGCTGCAACACACAGTGGATGATCGTACTCAACTTGGCTTTCTTTTCTCGCCAACTGTAACCAGCTGAGCGACGATACAGCACTTTTGATCGTGAGCTCCTAGCGGTCTATCTATCGGATCGTCATTTCCAGCATCAACTCAAAGGTCGAGATTTTATGATCTATACTGATCACAAGCCTCTTACATTTGCCCTGTCATCTAAAACGGACAAACTCTCGGCTTGTGCTTTCCGTCACTTGGATTTTATTTCACAATTTACCAGTGACATTTGTCATATACTTGGGAAAGAGAATGTTCCTGCTGACACACTTTCTCGCCTTCCAGTCTTTCGTCTCCTGTTGCAATTGACTTAACTGCCATTTCGCAAGAGCAATGTTAGACTTAACTTCACCTAAGTTCTCCTGTTGCCTGTTTTCCTATCTTCCACTTCCATCAGCTGAAGGTACTATTCTTTGTGATATTTCCACTGGTTCTCCCAGGCCACTCATGCTTGAGAATCATCAACGCTCAGTGTTTGAGGCACTGCACTCCTTATCGCATCCTGGCATCGCTGCTACCCTTAAACTTATCACTACTCGTTTTTTCTGGCCGAATATGTGTCGCACTATTACCTCTTGGACACGCGCTTGCTCCAAGTCCCAACGGTCCAAGATTCAACGCACGTTCGTGTTCTGCTTGGACACTTTCTTTATATGGAGGCCCATTTTCACCATGTCCACATTGATCTGGTTGGACCATGGCCTGTGAGTCGCAGGTTTTCTTATCTTTTAACCTGTGTCGATCGCTTCTCCTGTTGGCCAGAAGCCATTCCAATAGCAGATATTTCTGCTGAATCTGTTGCTCGAGCTTTTGTTTCTAACTGGATTTCCTGTTTCGGAGTTCCATCCAGGTTAACTACTGATCGTGGATGTCAGTTGAAGTTTCGTTATTTCATGAATTGTCACGTATTCTAGGTGTGCATCACATTCACACTACCAGTTATCATCCAGCTTCTAATGGATTAGTTAAACGGTTCCATAGACAGCTCAAGGCCACTCTTCGTGCCTCTGCAGATCCACAGTCTTGGACTGAATTTCTGCCAATTGTGCTTCTTGGTTGTCGTACTGCTGTCAAGGCAGACCTGGGTTTTTCTTCTGCAGAGCTACTGTATGGTACCACACTGGCATTGCCTGGTACGATGTTGGTGCCAGACACTTCACAGCTCCATGATCTGGCATCTTATGTCACCAGACTTTGTTCTATTTTTCAAATCTTCCGCCCATGGTTTCCAGGGAACAATCTCAACCCTCTCATGTTCCACCATATATGGACTCTTGGTCGCATGTTTTTGTTCGAGACAACTCTGTCAAGGGACCTCTTGTTTCTCCTTATAAAGGACCTTTCTGTGTGCTTTCTCGCTCACCCAAAGTTTTCACCATCGAGATGAATGGTCGTATGGAGACTGCTTCTGTGGACCGACTAAAAAAAGCATATTTTGAGGTGTCTACATCTTTCGATGACACTGCTGCCACACCCACCTGTGCACCTTTGACAACACATTCACCTACACAGGCACCTTTGCCTCTACCAATGCCTACAACGCCACCTTCATCGTCAAAAAGTACCCTGAGCAAACCTTATGTTACCAGATCAGGCAGAACTGTTCACTGGCCCAAGAAACTTTCGAAAACAATTTATATTTGACATTCTCTTTTTCTCCTGGTCTATTTCATGTTTTACTTTTGGACATTTTGTTAAGAAAAAAACAACTTTGTGTATGTTATTTTTTTTTGCATTCACAGTTATGCATTGTAGTGACGCCATTTTGGAAATCTTCAGCACATATGCGCAGAGTTGGACTCTTCTGGGAGGCCTGCCGCAAGTTCCCTCATGCACATGCGCAGAAAACTAGCAGCAGCAAAATTTCTCATGTATCAGTCTCGAATGCTGACAGCCGAGCAGGACGGACATGTGTTAGCAGCTCTCTCAAGCCACACCTTGTGGCGTTGCTACGCTATGCTTGAACGGACAGGATTTGGCTCACTCCACTTGACTACTGCAACGAGCTCCTAGGCTGCCAATTCGCCCTGAAGAAGAATGTATATATTGCGAATACAAAAATAAAATATTTTAATCGGAAGTCTTGACTCTTTCCTTCGATTAATATTTTAATGTAAAGGATGAGAGCTGCACCCATCCAGTGTTACAGACCTTTCATCCTGTTACAAGTAACTTCTCTTGAAAATGGATAAAATTTGGCATTGTGATGTTATCAAGTACCTGTAGAAAAAGGGCTTAGCACCCCCAAGGACATTCATGTTTACATTGCTGACATGGTTGCTACATTAAGGGATTATGCTCCATCTTTATCAACTTTGCAAAAGTGGGTAGCCTAATTTAGGACAGGAATGGAGAGTCTTGAAGATGACCCAAGGTCTGGCTGTCTTGCAACTGCTGCCACCAAGGAAAACATTGATTGTGTTCACCACATGGTGATGGATGAAAGGAGATTGACTATAAATAAAATAGCCAATTCTATTGGCATATTCCGTGAGAGAGTTGAGAATATTTTGCACAATGAACTTGGTATGATGAAAGTTTCTGCTTGGTAGGTGCCATGTCTCCTGATACCTAATCAAAAGCTCACCAGGCTGATAACATCCTAATAAAATCTGACGAATGTTTGAAGCAGATCCAGCTAGTTTCTTTGAACATTTCCTAACCCTAAGATGAATGTTGGGTTCATCACTTTGAACCAGAGACAAAGAGATAATCCATTCAAAGGAAACACCCCTCTTCACTAGCTCCAAAGGATGCCAAGGTTGTGTCATCTGCAGAGAAGGTGATGGCCTCAATTTTGGGGGATGCAAAAGGCATTGTGTTTATTGATTATTTTCAGAAGGGCCACACCATCAATAGACAGTGCTATGCCAACTTGCTGTGGCAGTTATGAAAGGACCAATTCCCTGGAAAACTGACAAAAGGGTTTATGTTTCATCAAGATAATGTCCCAGCACAGAAGTCCTTGGTTTCAATGGCTAGTGTGCATGACTGTGACTTTGAACTAGCTGATCACCCTCCATATTCTTCTGATTTGGCCCCATCTGACTATTATCTTTTCCCCAATGTGAAAAAAACACTTGGCTGGGAACCAGTATCACAGTAATGTCTTACAGCTGTTGATGACTTTTTTGATTAACAGGATGAAAGCTTCTTCAGCAATGGGATCCAAGTACTGCAACACTGATGGTAGAAGTGTGTGGACTGCAGGTGGAGACTATGTTGAAAACTAGACCTTATTTGGTTGCATTCCATGGGAGTAATCTTGGTTAGCCTATGAACTTTTCAGTCAACCCTCGTATATTTAAATGTGAAGTATTTATGTAGTTTTCTTTTGGCCAGCTGCTGTAATCCTAATACTCATTAAGTATTGCATACAACGTCAGTCTGTCTAATGTGGTAATTTAAAAACAGTGGTTAGTCTGTTTGCTCCAAACAGAGAGAATGTAGAAACTCATTGCTACAATATATATGGTTCAGGGACTTTACACATCAGTAAAAACTTGGGATTATTTCAGTTGATGATGCTTTTTTTAAATTTAATTTTTGTTTTATATAATCACAAGAAACATTACAAACAATTTTTATTAAATGCTATGTACAACTTGTGTACCATGTAAATATTATAAAAACAAAGGAACTATTTCTGTAACTAAATATTACATATTCTGACAATCTCTGTAGCTGTTTTTTTTTTTTGCTCATTCTTTCAATAACTTGTGATGAGTCTCAGCTATAAAAATACGAATACTTCAAACATTGACAGCATTTATATATATTTTGAGTTTTTAGAGTTAAATGTTGTAAAGACTAAAAGTAGGATATCTAGTGGAGACATGTTAGGTATAATGTTGCTTAATCTCAGATGAAATTTTATTAACCTAGCATATTCTAATTTTACCTTGAAAATATGTATTTTGAACTACATTATACACCTTGTTTCTTTCAGTAAGATTGAACTGCTTTTTATTGGCTGTTAATCATCATCATCATCATCATTTAATGTCTGTTGTCTATGTTGACATGGGTTGGATAATTTGACTGGGCTGGCACACTGGAAAGCTGTGCCAGGATCCAGTGTGATTTAGCATGGTTTTCTATGGCTGGATGCCCTTCCTAACGCCAGCCACTATGAGAGTGTCATGGGTGCTTTTACGTGCCACCAGCACAGGTGCCATTTGCATGATACCAGTATCTTCAATGACTTTCTTGGCTTGATGGGTCTTCTTCTCAAGCACAACATAATGCCAAAGGTTTTGGTCATTGCCTCTGTGAAGCCTAACATATGAAAGGAGTTCAGCCACTTTGCCTCCATGAGGCCCAACACTCAAAAGGATCACTTTGCCTCCATGATGCCCAACACTCAAAAGGAACTCAGCCACCTTGCCTCCGTGAGGCCCAACACTTGAAAGGAACTCAGCCACTTTGCCTCTATGAGGCCCAGTGCTCGAAAGGAATTCAGTCACTTGCCTCCGACAGGCCCCAATTTTATTCTAACCATCACATCGAGTCTCTAAGTCAAGTGACGTAACTCTATGCCACTCCATTTTCCACTTCACAGTTGTTGGTGCTACAAAGGACATTAAACTATAAAAAAGGATTTAACAAATAAACCAGTTTGTAAACGATAGCATCATTGGATACAATTGCACAACAGACCAATCACTAATTTAATGCAAGAAGTACATGGGAGAGGAGTATCTATACTGCTTAAGTTTAATAGAGTGTGAGGGTTGTGTTCAAATGCACCAGTTTTTTAGTCAATTGCTAAAAATTATAAATTTAGGCACTGTTATGGCTAATCATGTGGCTTTGAATTCATTTTTTTTGCTCTAGTCCCTGTTTGACCATTGTGTTGTGTTTAAAACAGGTAGCTCGGTGTGTGTTGCATAATTGATTATGTTCTATACTTGTCACTGCTTGACCAAATCAGTCTCCGTTGACTTTCTGACCGATCAGTGTGCACTTATGAACTGTAGAATAAAACAATAAATTACTTTAAAAACAGGTATGGGTTGGTAACAGGAAAAGCACCTAACTGTAAAAACCTATCTCTGAATAACCCACTATGTCACCCATGCTACCAAGGAAAAAGGATGCTAGACAAACTAGAATATACACATGTACACACATGACAGGCCTTGGTACAGTTTTCATCTACCAAATCTAATTTACTGGACATTAGGTAACCCAAAGCTGTTATAGAAGATATTAGCCCAAGTTGCAGTGCAATTGAACTCAGACTTTTATGGCTGTAAAGTAAAATCTCAAAAAAAATAAGTTAGATAATGTAGTTCTAGTACATGATACCAACTAAAAAGACTGGGTAGGAACGTGAACTTGATCATAGAATATGTTTGAAGCTATCCTACATTTACATATATTCAAGAATATATTTACATATATTCAAGTTGATATATTTGTTTATTTACTGACTGATTTTTTTTTCTTTTTCAGATTTACCTAAAATGGCACTTCCCCCCTGTCATGTAATGTGTCAGTTTTATGTTCAAGATGGTGAACTATCTTGTCAGATGTATCAACGATCAGCAGATATGGTTTGTAGCCTTGAAAAAATTGTTTCCTTTTCATAGAAGTTTGTAGCTGTTAAAAGTATTTCTGTAGGGTAGTCAAGTGCAAACTCGATTGTGTGGATAAGAAACTTGCATGTGATCTTCGGTTCAGCCCCAATGCATGGCACTTTAAGATAGAGTTCTATAGCCCTGTGCTGATAAAAGCTTTCTGAATTGATTTGATAGAGGGAAACTGAATGACGATTATTGTGTGTGTCCATCTAGTCTTGATTTCACACGATGGCTGTAAACAAGAATAACCATCAAATGAATGATATTGTTCATTTTTAGTGGGCATTAAGTGATGATGGTGTGAATAATTTTGAAGATACATCTAACATACCACTCTGTTCAATTGTGTCATCTGGTGTTTGGATGTCTTTAGGGAAGTTCACTTTGTTCCAGTACACAACCCAAACTAGTTTCCCTCCCACTCATGTTTTCTCTGCTCTGACTGGGCATCATTATCACCAGCTGCTGAGAGCCTTAAAATAGGTTGAACACTGCACTTCTTACTCTATTAACAAAATATAAACTAAGTTGTGTAAATTGATTCTAACAAAAATAGCTTTCACCTCTTCTTTTTTTCTTTTCATATGTATTAGGTCCCGGGTTGAGTCGGGGTTAACCACTAAATAAGGTACTCAATACATAGCAGAGTAAATTAATTTATTTTATAGAAGGAGCTTCTACATGACTAGAACTGTTTCATTCCAATGAAATCATCAGGAAGCTTGCTGTCAAAATAAGTTTTGGCATTTATACATTTAGGCAGATTTAATGGGGTGGTGGTGGGGGACTTTTTGGGGTAAGCAGGGCACAAACTGTCTTTCTTAGGGGAGTGGTCAAAAGGATCAGTGATAAAGTAGATAAATGAATAAATAGAATAATAGAATAGAGTTTTAGGTAAATAAGAAGACTATCGCTTATATATATATATATATATATATATATATATATTTATTATATAGAAGGAGCTTCTACTGGACTAGAACTGTTTCATTCAAGAGAAATCATCAGGAAGCTAGTTAACAAGAATTGTATTGGCATTTATACATTTAGGCAGGTTTAAAGGGGTGGTGGTGGGGGACTTTTTTGGGGGTAGGCATAGCGCAAAAATATCATACTTAGGGGAGTGGTCAAGGAGTGAGTGGTAAATTAGATAAAAGAATAAATAAAAGAATAAAAAAATAAATAGAAGAATAGAGTTTTAGGTAAATAAGGAGATTCTCACTTATACATATACACATATGTATATATATACACACACACACACATACATACACACATATATATACATACATATATATACACATATATATATATATACATATATATATATACACACATACATGTATATATACACACACGCCCACACATACACACACATATATACATACACACATGCACACACATGTCCATATATACACACATATATATATATATATATATATATATATATACATATGTGTACCTATACATACCTACACATACACACATATACATACACATACAAACCCATTCCCTTATTTTAATTTTATTATCTTCATTTATTACTTTTGTTATCTTTGACCGCGGTCACAAGCATCTTGGCTATCGTCCCCCTGGGGACGACAGCAAGTCCATTTATCTTTCTACTCGAACACAAGCACTCACTCACGCACGCACACTCATTCGCACGCACACTCATTCGCACACACACTCACTCATTCGTACACTCATACACATACACGCACGCACGCGTTATATTCATACATACATACATCTACATACATTCACATATATACACATACGTACGCGTACCTACAGATTCATGTCTACACGCTTACACATACATACCTCAATACACCCACAGAAGACTAGTCCATACATATACACCAATAAATATATATACACATATACATATACCCATATATATATATATATATTATATATATATATATACACACAGACATAGACATACATGCATACACAAATAATAAATACATATACATGCAAATACCCATACTTACACATACATATACGCGTACATGTACATATACATACAGATACACATATACACACACACACACATATATATATATATATATATACATATACATAAAACACACAAGCGTACATATATATATCTATAGACCTATACATACATACATACAAACACATAGATCCACGCACATAAGCACATACAAATATATATCCATATATATATATATACATATATATATGTATAAGGGTGAAAAGGAACACACAAGTTGATATATATGAAAAAACAAGTCAAAATAGAAAATGCTAAAATAATTTTATAAAGAACATTTCAGTACCGGTTTCGGTCATTTTGAGACCTTTTCAACTGTAACGATTAAATAATTAAATTTAGAAAAATTAGAAGAAAAGTTTTTTTAAAGGAATATTTGTATAGTGTTCAGATATAAGTGGTCAGAGAAAGGCAGAATGCCACTTATATCTGAACACTATACAAATATTCCTTTAAAAAAACTTTTCTTCTAATTTTTCTAAATTTAATTATAGTGACCACTCTCTTATATTTATTTTATATATATATATATATATATATATATATATATATGGGTATATAAGTATTCAGGTGTTTGTGTGTATATATATATATCTATGTTTTGGTGGGTATATATACTCATAATTCAAAGAGAAGTTGCAGAAACTTCAGTTATTCATTCCTAAGAATTGCCTAAATTTCCACCATCTTACTGTTAACCACCAAAGACATTATGTTGATCCAAACACGAACCAATACTCAAACAATTGAAAGAACCTGGTTGGATTCAAAAAGTCGTATTTTGCCAAAAAATGAGTGGAGTGAACCACCAAAGAATCTTCCGATCTCACCTTGTATATTTCTGTTGGCTACAGATGAGGAAGAGTTCTGAAGACATTTTTTCCTGTATTTTTAGCAAACATCTGTTTGCTCAATCCATTGATAAAATTATTTTGATAATAATAAAACCATGTTTCATTTATGTTTTAGTAAATAATAATAATAAGAAACCAAGAATAAACAATATAATAATTAAAAACAAGCATGTAGGTTACACGCCAAAACAAATTAGATCGCATAGATCACACGCCAAAGTAGTACTAACACGAAGTAAACTAAAAAGTAACATCAATTATTCGCCCTTCAATTTGTAGATAACATGCCAAAGTAGCCTCCACTGTTGTGTCTATATTTTTCAGTGGCAGAAACGTTAGCATGCTGGGCAAAATGCATAGCCGTATTTCGTCTGCCATTATGTTCTGAGTTCAAATTCCGCCGAGATCAACTTTGCCTTTCATCCTTTCGGGGTCGATAAATTAAGTACCAGTTACACACTGGGGTTAATATAATCAAGTTAATCCGTTTGTTTGTCCCCTCTGTGTTTAGCCCCTTGTGGGTAGTAAAGAAATATATATTTTTCAGTGGAGGTAATTAGAATGCCTATTTTGGTTGCAGACCTGGTTGAGTGGTTAAAAGTTTGCTTCAGTATCCTGAGTTTCCTGGTTCTCTCCCACTTGCATGGCATCTTGGGCAGGTGTCTATTACTATAACCTTTGGCGAGTGCAAGTAATGGGAATAAAACTGTGTGGAAACCCAACAGATGTATTGAACCTGTAAATCAACGGTTCAGCTTTGTTGTACACAATGATATGTTGAAGTTACATGTATCTGTGGAATACTCAGTCATTTATGTTAATTGATCAAATGTGTTGGTCAATGGATTAAACAACTGGATGATGATTGTAGGAATCAATGGAGGGGGCCATCAATATTTTTCTCTTAGTATTTAAATCATCAGTGTAAGAAGTTCAGTTATTGTAAAACTTCATCCTCCTTCGATGAGCTGTAGCTTTCTAATGGTCTGTGTTTTGAGAAACATACCTCTTTGCTTGGGACACAGTATAACAGTAATATAAGTAGCTAACACTTCAGGCTGTTGTTTTTAACATACTAATCAACTGTGATTCATATTTATTTCTACTACACATCTGTATTCCTGAGGTGTGGGCTACGTTATCTTGGGGGTGTAAAATTGTGTGTGCTGTTTCGTGTTTTATTTTAGTGTTTTGTTTGTTTAGAGCAATGTCACTAGTATTATTTTGTTAAGTGTAATTGGTATGTTATAGTATTGAGAGATGTTGATGTAGTGTATATCATAGTATTTGTGGTGTTTATATACAGTTCATACAGTGTGGATTTTATTAGATGTCAGTTATATGGAGTATGTGTTGCTGATGTTTTAGTGTATTAATGTAAAAGTATATGTTGTGTTATTATATTGGATGGTGATTGTGTAAAGTGAAGGCACATGGCCTAGTTATTAGGGTGTTGGTTCATGATCAGAGGTACATTGTGTTCTTCATCAATGTACTTCACATTGCTCCTGTCTACTCAGCTGAAAATGAGTATCAGACAAGTGCTGGTGCAGCCCTCTTTCTCCCTCCAGCTGTCACACTCTATATGCCACTAGGTCAAAGAATAAGAGAGACAGGGGTGTCTGTATCTGCTCACAACTACATAGATACCTAAAACAATTAGTGAAAGTACGATACGTTACCAAGTCATACTTATTCATGGGTGATCGCTAGCTTATGGTATAGAGTATGTGCTGTTTGATTGGCATTATGTGTTTAAGTTTTTGGCAATGATTGTATGGAGTATGTGTCAAGTGATGACTATTGAGTGTATATACTGTGGGTTTTAGTATCCAGGAGAGGGATGATAGTGATTATGTTGTGTGTGAGTTGTGTAAATCTTTATAACCAATCTTACAAGCACAAGACAAAAATATCTGTTGGGTTATATTTTATTCATGAATCTGTCATGGGTTTCCATGTGAAGAATCTATAATTGAGTTATTTACTGTATTCTTTATTTCCTTTGTCAGGGTCTTGGAGTTCCTTTCAATGTTGCCAGCTACTCATTACTGGTTTATATGATTGCTCACATTACAGGTTTGAAGGTGAGAAATAATATTGTTTAATTGATGTGTGTATGTACCCTTCTACAGTATTTATTTATATCTTACTAACCTACTGAAATTTCTTTAAGCACTGTCTATTGAGGTTGACTTTTTTTTAGTTTAACTGCTTTATTATTTGCTAACAGGTTATTAATGATGTGAAGAAACTTTTTAGGCCTTAAAAATGACTGCCTCTTTTTGTTCCAGCAGTTTCTGGTTGCAGAATTGTCATTAACTGTTGTTTTAATCTTACTGTTATCATATCAGATAAATGCCATCTATTTAGTTTCATTGCAACTTAGTCATTGCTCCAGTACTCAGTTTTCAGACAAGAGTTGTTGCCCCATCACTAATCAGATACTTTGACAGCATCTGTACTTCTTAGCATGTGTTTCCTTGGAGGCTGACCTGCTGTAGTATATCTAGATGCAGTCAGTAATATCACACTGATATACACGATTAGGAGTAGGTTCAGTATGCATCTCTTTTTCAATTTCATCTGAAAATTGAAAAACACCAAATGATTGAAACCAGTTAAAGAATATGATGACCTCCATCAGATAGAGTTGGATTCTGTATCTTCACCTTTATGTTGTACATCTAGCTGTTGAAACCATACCAAAGCAGGCCTCTGGCTCTTTGTTTCCTGTCAAGCTATCCAACCCATGTCAATGTGTGTGTGTACACAGATGGTAAACAATAATGATGTATGCAGTCAAACATAATTATGTGTATGTACAAAACATTGATTTCTGTCAAACACCTCTTAGAGAGATTGAAGGGCTGATTAAAGTTACATGTAGATTGTGAGTAGTGAGACACTGAGGATGGCAATTGAGCCTGGGTGTTGATCGGGAGTGGTAGATAAATCAGAATCGAGTTGTATGGAGTTTTCTAATTGGTGTGTGTGTATACAGAGGAACAACAAAATGCCAAAATTAAAAAGTAATGGTCTAACACTGCTTTCTTTTACTGTCAACTGATCATTATCATCATCATCATCATTTAACATCCGTTGTCCATGCTGAGGGGCTGCATTAAACTCCAGTCTGATTTGGTATGATTTCTATGGCTGGATGCCCTTCCTAACGCCAACCAATCTGAGAGTGTAATGAGTGCTTTTTACATGCCACTGACATTGGTGCCAGTTGTGTGATACCAGTATCTGTTACAGCTGTGGTTTCACTTGGCTCGATGGGTCTTCTTTTCAAGTACAGCATATTGCCAAATATTGGGGTCTGGTGCAGCCTTCTGGCTTCCCAGACCCCAGTTGAACCGTCCAACTCATGCCAGCATGGAAAACGGATGTTAAACGATGATGATGATGATGTCTCAGTCATTTGTCATTGTCTCTGCGAGGTCACCAGCATCAGCCACATTGCCTCCCTGAGGCCAAATGCTTGAAAGGTGCTTTTTACATGCCACTAGCATGGGTGCCAGTTACTTGATACCAGCATTGGCCACAACTACGATTTCTCTTGGCTTGATAGGTCTTCTCAAGCATGGCCTATTACCAAAGGTCTTGGTCACTAATCATTGGTTCTGTGAGGCTCAACATTTGAACATCATGGTTCACCACCTTGTCCCATGTCTTTTCGGGTCTACCACTACCACAGGTTCCCTCTATCATTGGACTTTCTTTACACAGCTGTCCTTATCCATACACATCACATGACCATACCAGTGGAGTTGTCTCTCTTACATACCACATCTGATGCCCACCTTTTCTCTCTCAATGTTTACACTCTGATGATGATTATTATGATGCTGAAAATGATGATGTTCTTGTTTCTTTTTTATAGCCTGGAGACTTCATCCATACGTTAGGAGATGCACATGTTTATGTGAACCATGTTGAACCATTAAAAGAACAGGTGGAATATTTAATATTTTATTTATTTATTTATTTATTTATTTTGGCATTCTTTGACTGAAATATTCTTCAGGTTGAATTATGAGTTTCAGCTTTTAAATGTTAGTGCTGGATATTTTTGTTACAACCTTTTGGAGATGGGATCTGATATATATATATATATATATATACTAGCAGTGCTCCCCATTATTGATCAGGTAATTTACTCTTTCTTGGGTGACACATTCAAAGTGTTATTGTGTATATATAGATATTTACTCCTCCTGTATGTGTGTATTTTATAAGAAAAAAAATAACATGTAATAATTGAAGTAGAAAAAAGAGCAATTTCATACACAAACTTCTGCTTGTTTATTATATGACAATAATAAGTGAGTTGTATGTTATTTTATATATCAAAATAGTAATGGCAATTATACACAAGGCTTTGGTTGGCACGTAACTATAATGAAAGAAAATTGCCCAATGTGCTGCACAGTGGGACTTAACCCAAGCTTCTCAACCACACAGCCATGCCTATAAAATGGAGATACATTATGGATAATATACTCCTTGATACAACATGCTCAAAAAGATGGGATGTTTATGGCAAGAATACCTTTAATTTTAATATTTACTTGAGCAACACAACAACTAACAACGCTACACCATACAGGGTGTTTCAGAATTAACTATCTGTTTCAATGAAATTGAGCAAATTAAAAAAAAAAAAACTAACAGAATTCTATGTTTATTACCAAAACAAATAGCTTTATAAGTCTTATATCAAACTTTTATTAAAAATTTTCAACATGTCAGTGTCTCTACATATTTCATATTTCTCCTTAGCATTGTGAAACACATATTGAAGCATTTCAGGAGTTAGTTCCTGCACTGCTAACAGAATGTGTTCTTTAAGATCAGCTAAATGATTGTTCTATCATGGGGATGGATAAAGAAAGTGATTGCTGCCAAATTGATAACAAAGCTGTCTTGGACAAATAAGAAGGGCCCAATATGCATGAAAATAATATTATAGGCATAATTCAAAATTTATACACTTTTAACACATTAAACAAGATATAAACATAGATAAAAGTGAGTTTTAAAAATATGCATCCGATTTCACTCAAATCATCATTAATTCTGGGACACCCTGTATTTACTCATGCAACTAAATGGGAGGGAACAGGGGTGGGGTAATTGCAGATGGTGAGTGTAGCTTCCGGAAGTGGTCACTTGGTCAAACTGAACTAGCTGTGACTCACAACAGCAGTTTGTCTTTTTGCATTATATAGTTCAGACACGGATGATATAGAAAGCAGACATGCTGTGTTGCGCAGGATTGGAAATATGAAACATCAACAGGAGAATGGATGAATGGGGTTGTTGTGCCTTTAGCCAGCTGTGCACATGCGCACATGGCCCTGGTGGTGCATGGGATGGTAACATGAAGCATCAACAGGGCAATTTTAATGTTCTTCTCATTTCCTCTGTCAAATTGGACAAAAAGGTTTTCATGAAATATTACATGCTACTTATAATGCATAAGTAGTGTCAATATTTTTATCATCGGAAAATGGACTAAAACAAAGATAAAACCCAGTGCAGTTTACACAAATCTGATTAATCTGCATTTCTGTGGGGCCCATAGTCGGCGTCGGAGATTTTTTTTAGTCAACAGCAATTCGAGGAGCCTGATTAATGTTTGTTGCAAATTTGGAGGAAAGCGACTGGATACTCTTGAAGTTACGAGCCTTAATGCTGCAAAGATGCTTAAAAAATGTGATTTATCTGCCCCTGGGCCCATATTAGGCAAGAAGTTAAAAACCTTTTTGGCCCATAACACTCCATGGGCCCTGTGTAAAGCATGTGTAAAATTTCATTAAAACTGGTTGGGTTGATCTCAAGTTATAACGACATGACAAACTCAGACAGGCACATGTCCTGTGTTTTATATATATAGTTAATCATCTATCGCTCCCAATGCTCTCAGATATCTAACATAACATGAAACCCCTCTCCCTGAGCCACTCATATCTCCCCTTCAATTACTACAGTTATCTCTACTCCATCTACCCATACATTATAAAAATTTTTCCATCCTCTCTACCCTCTCATCCAGTCAGTTATCTCGGCCCTTTGACATCTCATCTGTGAGGCTCAACATCTGAAGGTCATTTCCTACTTTGTCCCATGTCTTCCTTGTTCTATCTCTTCCACAGGTTCCCTCCACAATTAGAGATTAGTACTTCTTTATGCAGATGTAATCATCACATGACCATACCAACACAGTCTTCTCTCTTGCACATTGCATCTGACGCCTCTTGTACCCAATTTTTCTCCTTGTCATACATGCTCATACACATTGCACATCCAGCAGAGCATACTGATGTCATTTCTTTCAAGCTTTTGTATGTCGTTTGCAGTCACTGCCATGTAACATAGCTGTCTATATAAAGGCAGCATAAAATCTGCCTTTCAATGTGAAAGACCCTTTGTTGCCAACAAAAGTAATATCTCTCTCAACTTTGCCTGTTCTGGGGACTTTCTCCACTGCTAATTCAGTCACTTAAGTAAAGGAAACTACTACCTCTAAGGATCCTCCTGGACATTTGAGGAAGTCTTTTTCCCCTCACATTATTAGTGTTTATTGTGCTTGCACATCTGTCTCACACAAAAACTACTTTATCTGTTAATGTTCCTATGATTCCACTGCACCTCTTGTGTCCATAACTTATACTGTGTATACGTTATGGAATTTCTACGCACATCTCTACGTATCAGGCAGGACCATTTCCTTAAATTTGTTTGTAATTTGCTTTCCTGCTTACTAGTACTTTAGTCTTTGCTAAATTAAGGCCCTTTACTTCCAAGCCTGAAATTTCTTCTCTAATTCTAGTAGAGATTCAGCTATAAGAACAAAGTTATCTGCATAGAGGAGTTCTCTAGGGCAGCTAGTTTGAAATTCCTCTGTTATGCCGAGGAGAACTATGATAAACAAGAGGGGACTGAGAACTGCTCCTTGAACTCCTACATTGCTATATTCATGATCAACTTTCACCTTACTGACAGTATCTCCTGTACATGGCTTAGATAGCTCTCACCAGCCATTCATATATCCCTAGCTTCCATGTTGACCACCAGATGAAGGACTGAAGGACACTGTCAAAGGCTTTCCCCCTCTCAACAAAAGCCATGTACAGAGGTTTTTCACTAAGTGCTTCTTCTGCAGTTCCAGCTGCGTTACTAGGAATATAAACACCAGTGGTGCTTCTCTCTGGTATAAAACCAAACTGCATTTCAGTTTAATACTGTTCCTAACTAGTTAAGCTATGACTCTTTCTGTAACTTTCATGACTCAGTCCAGCAATTCAATACCTCTGTAATTTCTTCTGTCTAAGGTATCACCTTTAGCTTTGTAGCAGTTCACTATAACGCTGCTACACCAGTCATTGGACATGGCTCTTTCCTACACAACCTGTTTAACTAGGTGGTTGACTAGGGCATACTGTTAATAAAAGTGTCTTGAGGAAAAAGTTGGGCATAAGAGGCATCTGATGTGGTGTGCAAGAGAGACAACTGCACTGGTATGGTCATGTGATGCGTATGGATGAGGACAGCTGTCTGAAGAAGTGCCAATCTTTAACAGTGGAGGGAACCTGTGGAAGAGGTAAACCCAGGAAGAATGTTGGGTCTCACAGAGGCAGTGATAAGTGACAGAGACTTTTGGCGATATGCTGTACTTGAAAAGACCCATCAAGCCAAATGAAATCATAGTTGTGGCCATGCCGTGCTGGTGGCATGTAAAAAGCACCCTTCTAACATTGGACCTCACAGAGGCAGTGACAAATGACCGAGACCTATGCCAATATACCATGCTTGAGAAGACTTGTCGAGCCAAGTGAGGTCATAGTCATGGCCAATACTGGTGTTACATAACTGGCACCCATGCTGGTGGCATGTAAAAAGCACCCACTATACTCTTGGAGTGGTTGGCATTAGGAAGGGCATCCAGCTGTAGAAACCATAGCAAATCAGGTTGGAACCTGGTGCAGCTTACCAGTCAAATCGTATAACCCCTGCCAGCATGGATAACGGACATTAAATGATGATGATCTTGGCAGTGATTCTTGATGGGTCAGGGGCTTTCTCTGTCTTCATATACCTAACTACTTTATCTATCATGCTTCTCTCAACTTGAATAGTTGGCCCCTCTGTTGAGTTCACAGTAGGATGACTTCCTTCTCCCATGCATTCTTCACGTTCAGCAGCCTGTGACCATGTCTCTCTCTTAGAAATTATTGTGAGAAAGGCAGAACTGGTAGAGCACTCTTGTTAGGTCACTTTTGGTTCTGAGTTCAAATCCTGCAAAGATCAGTTATACTGAAATTCTTTCTGAAGTTGATAAAATGAGCACAGTAAGTTGTGAGTGCCTGTATAATTTACCATACTACTTCTTCAAAAATTGTGATCCCATGTCTAATTTAGTGGTGGTAGTAGCAGCTTAGCCTAACCCTAAAAGACACTGAATTTACACCTAAATTAGAAATAATTATTATTCTGATTCTTTACATTCTGAGTTAAGTCAACTTTGCCTTTCATAATTTCAGGGCCAGTAAAATAAAGTGCCAATTAAATACTGGGGTTCATGGTAATGACCCCTTCCCATCAAAATTGCTAGCCTAGTGCCCAGATCAGAAACTGTTGTTATTATGAGGGCGGTGGATTGGCAGTGTTGGAGAAAATGCTTTGTGATATTTCTTGCAACTGTTTTATGTTCTAAGATCAAATCCCACCAAAGTCAACTTTGCCTTTTGTCCTTTCAAGGTTGATAAAATAAGTACTAGTCAAGTATTGAGGTCAGTAGTATGACCCCTTCCCCTAAAAGCACTGACCTTGTGCCTAAATGACGAACATTATTATTATGAGACTAGTAGTTGTGAAATGAAGATACTGCTGTGTTTAATCCAGTTGACTTTGATTTGTAAAATCTAGATTAATTCCTTCTTCACTGTACAGTAGAAAGGGCATCCAACCGAGGAAAAAATTTTTTTTTAACACAGTGTGTGATCACTATGTTCTTGTCAGTTGTAGAAAATAGAGATAAAACCAGTTTCAGTTATTTTGAAGCATGAAGGTGACTCCAGTTATAGTAGGTGTAGTATGTACTGTGATCCTTATGTTATTCTGACATCTATGTTTAAAATATGTCAAATGCTGATTTTTTTTTATTATATCTTTTAAATAGTTGAAAAGAACCCCACGTGCTCTGCCAAAGCTAAAAATTCAGCGAAGTGTCAGTAACATCGATGACTTCCATGTTGATGATTTTGAAATTATTGGCTATAAGCCATACAGTAAGATAAAGATGGAGATGGCTGTATAGGAAGGATTTGAGAAACCATTTTCAAAAAGCTGTTATTGGGTTCCAAAATCTATCAGTAGATTATGGTTCACAAGAAACATGACATTCTGTAAACAGAAACTTTGGTGCTTACATTTCATTATTTTTTTTTACATCTATTAAAGTCATATACTAGCCTAATATTTGTACTAAGAACTGAAAATTAAATGTGAACAAAAATTCTTGTTTTATACTTTAATTCAAATGACTTCAGTAATGCAAATGATATACACCGTGCCAGTGATTGATGTAACATGAAACATTTTTAGTGTAAATACTATTTGTCTTTTGTATCAAAATTGCATTAATGTCAATGTTTACATTACATTTTATAATGTAACCTATACCTCTACAAAATTTATGTATATACAAAAGTTTTATGTTTATTATTTATTCTGTGAAAAACAATAACTACTTCAGATTTTTTTCAAATTTGATCAAGCTATTATGCTTCTAAAAAAATTCATACAAAATTTTATGCTTCTATATGCTCCCATTCTTAGGAAATGGCTCCTAGAATATTGTAATTTAGGGCTAATTTTAGTACAAAGCTGCACAAAAATAGTCATAAATCTTTCCCTATAATTCCAAAGCTCAGTCTTGTAATGACTGTGCAGAAAGTGCCTAAAAAGGAGTTTGTTTAAATGTCTATAGTGTCTTGTTAATTTTTTTGAAAATTGACAGTATTGCTGAAAAGGTTTAGTATGATGTTGTGCATGTGTTTAAGTACATCATAGCTTTAAAAAGTAGATTCAAAAATGATGTAACAAAAGATTTAGGAACAGACATGATTATACAAACATAAACAAAAACAAATTTTTTTCAATGACTTTACATGTAATTCATAATGAAATTTACAGGTAAGCTGTTGCTCCTGACACAGACAATTTCATCAACACATATATAACTACAAGAGTATTGGGGATTACTGTGACAGGAATAGCAGTTACATGCAGATTGTTGAGGAATTCGGCTTTAGTTGAAGCAGCTTCACACAGACTACTAGACTGATGACTAATATATTGTCCTGTAACATATGCATGCAGTTCATTGATAGCACAACAAAAGTTAATCAGATTAAGCATATTGGATGAAGTCATAGGATTACCTCATTCTGACTTTCTAATAGTGTTTTCTTGACAGAAATATCGGTGTGGTTTGCTATTGCCTTCCCCAACGAGATGGCTGTTGGCTCACAAAGAGCTCATCCACCCTTCTACAGGTCTTTTTTAGTCCTGCCAGGATATCCTCCTGGCAAGAGTAGCAAGCTACTCAATTGAGGGTGCCAGTTTAGTTGTCAACCACTCAACCATAGAACCAACATAATTTCTAAATATTTTTCCTTCAGAGTTGCTGAGTGGGACATTTCCGTTGTGCAACAATACACATTTTAAACCACGCTTAGAGCAGTCTGTGAAAAGACACCATTCCTCTGGTTTGTATTCCTCAGTGCCAAATTTATTAAGAAGCCCACTGACATCTCTGCAATAAACCAGCTCTTTCTCTTTTGTGAAGAAAGAAAGGAACTATTCATGCCGACTCCAATAAAAGGTTATATGGACCCCATTCTCTAGAAGATTCTTCTCTTTCAGTCGGGAAGCCAACAGTTCTGCAGAATTTTTGGGGAGGTTCAAGTCACAAACTAGATCATTCAGCTCTACCTGGGAGAATAACTGAGGTAAAGTCTCAACTGCAAAGTCTTGATCTCTAGTCTCATCTTCAGGTGATGAATCTTCTTTGATTAACTGAAGTTAACTGAAGCAAGACATTGAAGACAGGAACAGGAAGCTCTTCACGATATGGAACTGGTCTAATAGAAGAGGCAAGATTAGGATAGACAAGTGTTTGTCTATTTTTTTTGTCTGGTTGATATCCTTCAAATTTAGGTTACAAAAATAGCAGTCATCCACGTGATTATAGGGCTCCTATCATGCCATTTGTATAGCAAACCTCATACTTTTCCTTGTTCCTTTAGTCCATTGTTGCAAATGTTCTGTACATTGTTTGCAGACCCTATGCAGTGCCCAATATTTATCTTGGTCTCCCTGCTTGACCCCAAAATATGCCATATATACTCTTTCAACAAAATCAGTGATGTTTATTTGATTTTCAGGTAATGTATATTCTCCACAAACCTAACAAACCACATTTGAAGAATTAGCGCAATAGAATTAGAATAAGATAATGAACACTGTGTATTGGACATACACACATACATACTTACTATGGGGATGTTCAATAACTTAAAAACTAGATCTGATAGGTCAAAAAGGAAGGTTATTGGATTCAGGAGACCGATTTTGTATAGGAATGGTGTCTATTTCCTGAACACCAAAAACCTTGTAGACAAATGTAATATATATGTGTGTGTGTGTGTATATATATATACATATATTCTTTTATTTGACTGTGGCCATGCTGGAGCACCGCCTTTGGTTGAACTAGTCGACCTGAAAACTTACTCTTTGTAAGCCTGCTACTTATTCTATCGGTGTCTTTTTGCTGAACCGCTAAGTTATGGAGACATAAACACACACACACAAATATATATATACCATGGGCTTTTAGCTTTTGTCTATCAAAATCCACTCACAAGGCTTTGTTGGCCCAAGGCTATAGTAGAAGACGCCCAGTAATATATATATATACTAGCAGAGGTACTCAGTGTTGCCCATGTCACATGGAATTGAAGAATTAAACATTTTTATATTTTCTCTAATGAACTGGAATACCTATGATTCGAATTTCATCAAAATAGAAGATTAAGAATTTTAATGGGGGTTCTTTCCTCCTTTACACACCCTAACAAAAATTCTAATCCTGACATATTTATCCTATACTACTCATCTTTGGCTAAATTCCAAAATCCAAATCTTATAATACCCATTCAAAGGTTTTTGCTTTTGAAAAATGGAGTACATGGAGCTTTAAAATGTGGGAGTTAAAGCCCCTAATAAGGGGTCTTAAAGTCAACCAGAGAAGTTGAATTGTTGGGTATCTTTTTCAACTTGTGTCATATCTATCGTTCAAATTTCTTTGAAATTGGAGAGGCTGACCAAGAACCCGCTGGCTTGACACCATCAAGAGGGATACCGGAATGGACATAGCCAATCTGAAAGAAGCGGCCCAGGATAGAACTGACTGGAGGACACTGATCCAACAAGTGACCGAGAGTCGACTTTGACTGAGCGGATAGATAGATAGATGAATGTTCACTGGGTTTGTAAAAGAGAGCAAAGCTAGAGGAAACCAAAAGACGAATGATCACAATAAGCAGTCAGCTACCCTGCCCTAGTTGTTACCACTCCCCAATGTAGGATTCCTCACCATACAGGTGACCAGCACAGCCGTAAGATGCATTACAGATCTATAGTGATTGGAAGGGCATGATCCAACTCAAATAAACATTAACAACTGTGAAACGTGAGGGCTAAGGGAAAATGAAAGTGTCATCACTGGAGTTTGCTGATAGGTAACTGAACAATAAATTTGCAATCTTTAAATCTCTTTGACCAAGCACTTATCTGGAAAGGCCTTGAAATCAATGTTACCATCTGGGGACTATCTCTGACCTAGTGATAATAAAAAGAGACTCAAAGGAGGTCTGCTACCAAATAATTTCACTCAAAACAACACTTTGAACTGAATCAGTGGAGGCAAAGATGCCTCTCCTTTACTTGACAATTTATGCACCACATTGCAAAAATCACAATCTAAGTATATCTGGAAGCAAACTATTACACTGTTGGACCGTTGAATTACAAATAACACTCATCTTGTATCCTTGGGTGACTATAACTTCCAAGACTACAATTGTATTCATCTTGGCTCGGGAAAAATGACTAAATTGTGGGAGTTAAGGAGTCTTGTTAACCTAAGAAGTTGAAATTTTGGGAATATTACTTTATTTATGTCTAATGTCTATGGTTAAAATTTCATCAACAGCAAAAATACATGAATTTTCATGGAGGTTATGGCCTTATTTATGCCCCCTCACTTTCAAACATCTGTCCTTATGCATAGAATATAATTTCCAAATTTGATCCATTCAGTACATTTTACCTTGTTTTTGGATCATAAAAAGATGACTAAAATTTGGGAGTTCAGGCCTCCATTAGTGGGTTTTAGAGTCCTCATGAGAAGCAGAAACTTTGGGAATACTTCTTGATTTGTGTCAATTACCTATGGTTGAAATGTCATCAACATTGGAAATTTATGAGTTTTCATGGGGGGTTCTGCCCTATCGAATTCAAACCATACTGCATTATACCCACCCTTATGAATTGAATCTCAGTTCCAAATATCATAAGGATGCATTCAGTAATTTTGGTCCATGAAAAATGACTAAAATTTAGACGTGAAGCCCCCAATAGGGGGTCTTAGAATCATCCAAAGAAATGGAAATTTGGGATACATTTTAAAATTCATCAAAATCCAAAGCATATGAATTTTCATGGGTTATGTTCCCCTTTATGTCCCCTCAAATTTGTATGAAACATACAGCATTACCCTTCTCCCTAGGCTTGAATTTTGTGTTCCAAATTTCATTAGGCTCTGTCCAGTAGTTTTCGAGTCTAAAAGTAACACACAGATATTAACTTTTATATACTAGATAATATATATATGTGTGTTTTTTTCAGTGTTTACGAATAACACGGAAAAAATAAGTAATTTTATAACTTAAAGCAGGCTATAAAGAAAAAATTACCTATGTTAACCCTATTTGACATCAATTCTACCTCTATTAATCAGCACATGAAATCAAGTTGTAACGATATTAACAATATTAATTTTATTTCGAATAACACCAAATCAAGTAATGTAAGTCTGCAGCATAAGGGAGATAACCGTTTTTCATTATAAAGTTAAATTGAGTATGTTGAAATATAATTACCTTAATGAAAAGGTATGTCCCAGCAAAACAGTTTGGTTAATAATTCCATATGGGAAGCAGATCAAAACCAACCTCCCTTACCAGTTTCGTGAAACTATAGAAAAGAATTTCCCAAGAAATTCAAGGTACTATTTGATTATTAATTCACAGCAAATCAGGATAAGTTTTTCTAACACAAAAAATCTTTCACAATTCTTCTCTTTGCATAATAATAAGTTGTTAAATACAAATCCACTTAATGAAAATACTAACAGTGATTTTGTTAACACTAACCATTCTTTAAATAATAATAACAGCGGGGTTATTGTTTCTAAAGTTGACTCCAATCGCATTCGTTTTCTTAGCAGTAATTCTAAGACTAGAAACTTTATCAATGTAAAATTACTTCCGGTTCTGACGTCTTTTTTTATATAAGTAGTTCTTCATCTCAGTTGTTCAAAAGAATATCTAATCATTACTCTACATTTAGGCATATCAATAAATGTAAACATGCTGGGCTTCGTAAATTAATTTGGTATCTAAAAGATCATAATAAACAATTTGATTTGGAATGGAATATCCTCTATATCTTTGCCGTATGACAGGTAAATCATTTTGTTCGCTTTGTAACAATGAGATGTACCTTATCCTTTTCTCTGGGAATTCCCTTGTAAACATGTTCATAAAATGTGTTTATTGTTGCAGAAACATACTTTTAGTTCCTACAAGTGATTTCTTCCAACTCTATAAAATTTGACCTTTGACTGTCTTCTTACATTTCACTTCCTCTAACTATATCTACTTCCATGCCTTTAAGCTTTATTACAATTCACCTATCACTCTATGTCTCCACTATTAGTTTTCTGATAATTTCTTTCTTTCTCTTCTTTTTATAACCTATGTTGACATATCTACGAATGGTTTAAAAAAAAACTTGCTAACGTTCCCTTCATTATATACGCACTCACCACATTCTGTTAAAATGTCTTTTTGATGTATTTAGTTTATTTCTTTCCCTGATGAGAGGATTGCATTGTTTTACACTATTTTATTCCTTCTAGAATGATACCAATGTTTCTTTGAAACATATGTCAGAAGTAAAAAGATTTGAATAACACTCCATATATATATATATATATATATATATATATATTACGCAGATGTACTTACATAGCAAGTTACCTTATCTAAGATCGTGTGCTGGAAAAAAAACAATTGCAGCATGGAATACATATATGCAGTTATGTATAATTGTATGTGTACGTGTTGTGTGAGTATATGTGTGTATATGAGTACATGCATGCACGTATGAGTATGTGTGTAGATATATGTATGTATTGTATATATATCTGTGGGTATATATATGTATATATATATATATATTCATCAATATAAGGGTAGTAAAAAATTCAATAGAAATTTTTTGCCACCAGCGGTCTAGTGAGAAAGAGAAAATAGTCAGACTATGTATATAATTTCAACAACATTGAGGAACGGCCCCGATAGGCCATTCGACCTACTAGAAAGAGCAGCCAAGACTCAAACCGCTAAATAGTAGTAATTCAGAAATTAAAGGAAAATTAAAAAACATTTACCCTATTTATCTTTAGACAATGCATTGTTTCGATGTTCTTTATGGCAAACCAGCCTAATTAAATTAAATTTAATTTAATCAAGTCAATCTACCAAGTCAATCTCATTGGTAAAGAAGCCAGGAGGAATAGATATACACGAGGCAGCAGCATTTGTGCCTCGGGAATATATACCCTAAATTTTCAATATATACCCTAAAGTTTACATCCCTGTCACTAGCGGTTCGGCAAAAGAGACCGATAGAATAAGTACTGGGCTTACAAAGAATAAGTCCCGGAATCGATTTGCTCGACTAAAGGCGGTGCTCCTGCATGATCGCAGTGATTTGACTAAAACAAGTAAAAGAGTATATGTATATATGTATATTTAAAATTAAGGATAAAATCTTTATAAGAAATTATCAGTAGTTAGCGTGAAAAACCTCGTAAGAGAAAAAATCTGTAAATTTTTCCACTTTGAAAATATTTATTTATATTATATAGAGGGTACTATTATTCATAGGTACCGCACGCTAGGAGGGACATTTGCAGAAAAACTACTAAAATAAACAAATTGTACCGAATGCAAAACTTCAAAGCAAGTCATTTAAAAACAGAATTTAGTTACATATCACCTGTGATTTCGCAATCAATGCAGAATATGTATTCTATGCTCTTCAGTGCAACGAAGAGCATAGAATACATATTCTGCATTGATTGCGAAATCACAGGTGATATGTAACTAAATTCTGTTTTTAAATGACTTGCTTTGAAGTTTTGCATTCGGTACAATTTGTTTATTTTAGTAGTTTTTCTACAAATGTCCCTCCTAGCGTGCGGTACCTATTAATATATATATATATTAATATATATATATATATATTAATATATAAGGTTAATCCAAACGGGAAAACAGAAAAAACAACAACACGTAGAACAATTACAGTATTATTATTATTATGCGCTCAGGAAAATGGAAGAAGGAGGGTATGACGTTTCGAGCAGAGCTCTTCGTCGGAAACATAGGAGAAAGAAAGATCCCGAGACGGGAGGACAGAGGAAAAAAAATTGCAGGTAGTCTTCACGAGGTCACATACTAAAAAGACGGAAGTGGTAAAAAAGGAGGAAAATGTTTTTTAAAAACAGGAGGGCTGAATCAAAGAGGGAATGGTAAAAAAGGTGTGCGAGATGACAAGGGTGTGTGTGCGTGTGTGTGTATGGTGGACAGTGGCTAGTAGCAGGCAGTAGTAGGATTAAAGGAGTGGTGTGGGGGTAACCTAGCAAGTCAGAAAGGCAAATCAGAAACAGGGAGGTATGTGTGTGTGCGTGTGTATGTATGTGTGAGTGTGTGTGAGGCGAGATAAAAAACCAAAAATATGTATGTTAGTGCGAACGGATGACAGCAAGTCTCGAGTGAGTGGTCAGTGGTAAAAAAAGGGAGGGAAAGGGTGGGGGCGTATGTAACGTGCCAGTGTGTGTCCAGTGTGCGTAGTTGTGTGCATGGCAAGTAAATTTGAAGTGTGTGTAAGTGTAATGTATATATATATGCAAATGTGTGTGCGTGTGTGTACAAAGAGGGGGGGAAGAGGAAAGATGGAAGGGTGGTCCCGCGGCGACAGGCGTGGGAGAACCCAAAAACACGCGCCGGCCCCAGATACGTAGAGGAGAACTAGTCGGTCACCCACGAGCGTGGTGCATGCATGCGTGTATGCGTGCGCGAACGTGCACAAGCGTGTATGTGTGCGCGCCTGCGAGTGTGTGTGTAAGTATTTATGTGTGTGGATGTGTGAGTGTGTCTGTGTAAGTCTGGGTGTCAGTGTGTCTGATGAATGTATGTAAGTATGTGTGTGTATATAGATGTATGTCCATATATTAATATATATATATATATACATATCTATATTAATATATATATTAATATATATATATATATTAATATATATAATATATTAATATAGATATATGTATATATATATATATATTAATATTATATATATAAATATATATATTAATATAGATATTGTATATATTATATTAATATATATATTAATATAGATATGTAATATATATATATATTAATATAGATATGTATTATATATATATATATTAATATAGATATGTATATATATATATTTATATATATATATATATATTAATATAGATATGTATATATATATTTATATATATATATATTAATATAGAGATGTATATAATATTTATATATATATATATTAATTAGATATGTATATATATATTTATATCTATATATATTTATATATATATATATTAATATATATATATATATAGTTTCACAGGCAATACAGAACCCTGAAGACACTAAGCACCTGCAATGTGAGCTGGACGAAATATACAAGTGGGCTGAAAAGAATAGCATGCAGTTTAATGCTGAAAAGTTTCAAGCTTTATACTATCAGCATGCAAAACTGAATGCAATACCCAATGAATACACTGGACCCGGAGGGATTGCAATCCCAGAGGCACAATCAGTGCGTGACCTGGGTATTCACATGAGTGATGACGCGACCTTTCATGTACATGTTGCTAAACTGACAATGAAATGCAGACGGCTGGCTGGATGGATTCTTAGGAACCTTTAGAACAAGAGAACAAGAAACCATGATGGTCCTCTGGAAGACACTTGTCCTAAGCCACTTTGACTATTGCTCTCAGCTATGGTCACCATCCAGTGTCAAGTTGATCACAGAACTTGATGGCGATCCAACGAAGCTACACGAAGAGAAGATAGCCTCTGTGCAGCATACGAGCTACTGGAGAGACTCAAGAGATTAAAGCTCTATTCCCTGGAGCGTAGGCGAGAAAGATATGCCATAATATATATCTGGAAGATCCTGGAAGGTCTTGTCTCAGACTTTGGCATCGAGAGTCACACAAACGCCAGAACCGGACGCCACTGCGTAGTACCAAGGACTCCAAATTTGCCATCAAGATGTAGGATAAGATATGTGATAGCCTGGGCTTCAGAGGCCCACGGCTCTTCAATGTCCTCCCGAAGAACCTGTGGGACCTGCATGGTGTAGATGCGGATGTCTTTAAAGCAGGACTGGATCTCTTCCT
>NW_021834007.1:27500-47500 GCF_006345805.1 Octopus sinensis | reverse complement strand
TAGCCTCGGGCTGACCAAAGCCTTGTGAGTGGGTTTGGTAGACGGAAACTGAAAGAAGCCTGTCGTATATATGTATATATGTGTGCATGTATGTTCGTATGTCTGTGTTTGTCCCCCCAACATCGCTTGACAACCAAAGCTGGTGTGTTTATGTCCCAGTCACTTCGCGATTCGGCAAAAGAGACCGATAGAATAAGTACTGGGCTTACAAAGAATAAGTCCCGGGGTCGAGTTGCTCGATTAAAGGCGGTGCTCCAGCATGGCCGCAGTCAATGACTGAAACAAGTAAAAGTGTTTCAGTTCAGCAAAAATTAGATTCAAATAAATATGGTACTTAAGTCAACGGCACCAGAATTTTGTATGGTATTATCCATATAAATCCATGGGGTGATTATAATCAAAATAAGCAACATATATGGATATATATATATATATGTGTGTGTGTGTGTGAGTGTGTGTGATGGGCTTCCTTCAGTTTCCCTCTACCAAATCGTCTCACAAGCTTTGGTCGGCCCAAGGCTATAGAAGAAAACACTTGTCCAAGGTACCATGCACTGGACTGAACCTGGAACCACATGGTTTTTACCACACAGCAAGCTTCTTACCACACAGCCACTTCCACTCCTGGTACATACATACATAAAAAGATATATATATATATATATAATATATATATATACATGAGTGGCTGTGTGGTAAGTAGCTTGTTTACCAACCACATGGTACGGGTTCAGTCCCACTGCGTGACACCTTGGGCAAGTGTCTTCTACTATAGCCTCGGGCTGACCAAAGCCTTGTGAGTGGGTTTGGTAGACGGAAACTGAAAGAAGCCTGTCGTATATATGTATATATGTGTGCATGTATGTTCGTATGTCTGTGTTTGTCCCCCCAACATCGCTTGACAACCAAAGCTGGTGTGTTTATGTCCCAGTCACTTCGCGATTCGGCAAAAGAGACCGATAGAATAAGTACTGGGCTTACAAAGAATAAGTCCCGGGGTCGAGTTGCTCGATTAAAGGCGGTGCTCCAGCATGGCCGCAGTCAAATGACTGAAACAAGTAAAAGTGTTTCAGTTCAGCAAAAATTAGATTCAAATAAATATGGTACTTAAGTCAACGGCACCAGAATTTTGTATGGTATTATCCATATAAATCCATGGGGTGATTATAATCAAAATAAGCAACATATATGGATATATATATATATATGTGTGTGTGTGTGTGAGTGTGTGTGATGGGCTTCCTTCAGTTTCCCTCTACCAAATCGTCTCACAAGGCTTTGGTCGGCCCAAGGCTATAGAAGAAAACACTTGTCCAAGGTACCATGCACTGGGACTGAACCTGGAACCACATGGTTTTTACCACACAGCAAGCTTCTTACCACACAGCCACTTCCACTCCTGGTACATACATACATAAAAAGATATATATATATATACATATGCACACAACCGGCTCATAAGCACCACCACCACACACACACACACACGCCACCTACATAACTGATATTCCGCAACAGAAGATAATGAAAGGAAGTGAGGGAAGAAGAAAGAAATAAGAATGATAAGATTTTGGTAAAGAATTAATACCTTGATATGGTAGATTCTCTGTTTCACCTGGGAAAAACTAAAAGACTGCAAGAACCATACCAAAATCTCACCTCCTCTCTTTCTCACGCACACACAAACACACACATGCACACACACACATACACACACACACATGTACACATAATATCTTATAAGTATGGCTGAGTGGTTAAGAAGCTCACTATGGTCTCAGGTTCATTCTCACTGCACGGACCCACCCTGGGCAAGTGTCTTCAGCTGTAGCCCCAGGAGGACAAATTGCTTTGTGAATGAATTTGGTAAAGGGAAACTGTGATGAAGCCTATTATATATATGTGTGTGTATTTGTGTTTGTGTGTATGTGTGTGTGTGTGTTTGTGTGTGTATGTGTGTGTGTATGTGTGTGTGTGTTTGTGTGTGTATGTGTGTGTGTATGGTGTGTGTGTGTTTGTGTGTGTATGTGTGTGTGTGTGTGTATGTGTATGTGTGTGTTTGTGTGTGTATGTGTGTGTGTGTGTTGACAACCAGTTCTGGTTTGTTTATGTTCTGGTAACTTAGCAGTTCAGAAGAAGAGACGGATAGAAAAAGTACCAGACTTGGAAAATAAATACAGGGTTGAATTTTTGTGTTTTTGACAGAATCTTTCAAAGCAGTGCTCCAGTATGGCTGCAGTCCTTTGACTGATACACACACAGACACGTATGTGTGTATGTGTGTGTGCGTGCGTGCATATGTATATATGTGTATATGTATATTACATGTGTATTGTTAGGTTTTCCTTTTTTTATCTCATTTTTTTTTTATATATCTATCTATCTACATGTATATATATATATATATACACACATATATATCATCATCATCATCATTGTTTAACGTTCGTTTTCCATGCTGGCATGCGTTGGACGGTTTGACTGAGGCCTGGAGAGCCAACTGGTGCATCAGGCCCCAATCTGATCTGGCAATGTTTCTACAGCTGGATGCCCTTCTTAATGCCAACCACTCCGAGACTGTAATGGGTGCTTATATATACATACACACACACATAATTAAATAAATAAATATATATATATCATCATCATCGTTAAACGTCCGCTTTCCATGCTAGCGGACGTTAAACAATGATGATGATGATATATATATATTTATTTATTTATTTAATTATGTGTGTGTATATATATATATATATATATAAATATAATATAAATATAAATATAAATATATATATATATATATTATATATATAATGTGACCTCGTGTGTACCGTTGGCGATTTTTTTCCCTCTGTCTTCTCTCCTCTGGATCTTTCCTTTTCCTATGTTTCTGACGAAGAGCTCTGCTCGAAACGTTAAACCCTCCTTCTTCCCTTCCTTCCTGAGCATCCAATAATACTATTTTTGTTCCACGCCCTCGCGTTGTTGTGTTTTCTCTTTGTGTTTTCATGTTTGGATTAACTATATATATATATATATATATATATATATATATATGTATATATAAATATGTATGTATGTATATTTTTTCCTTATGATTTTTAATTTTTAATTTTCTTTTCTTTTTCTCTTTACCAAACAGAAAACCTGTTAAGTTCCGACTTAGCAGAAGTCATCTTTAATGTTGGAAGAAGCAAGAAAAAGAGAGAAACTACGATAAATTATTCCAGTTGAAGGTTGGTTAGCAAAGCCCTTCCCCCCCACTTCACCACGACCAAGTTGAAAACATCACCACACCACAACCAACCCGAATTCCTGTCACAACCAATCAATACTGAAAACTAAACCAAACTAGTCCCCACTTCAAGAAAACAAAAAAAAAAAAGAAGAAAAAACACAGAACACAAACCAAAACAACCAGGTACCAAGACAAGACGAAACGAGACGAGAGGAGACAAAACAAAATGTGGTGGTTCGCAGAAAGACATATAGTGCTTTTCTTATCAACCATTCTTTGCAGTTCTTTGGTGTGGGGTGTACAGAATTTCACCAGGGCACAAGACTGCCCTTCACTTTTGGAAGGAATCCCAGATCAAAAGCTTATAACAGGGAAACTATTTGTCTACAGGATTCCTGAGACTGTCTTGAAGTGCAAGAAGAACTGTTCAATAGAAGTAAGTAAATTGGTAGCCTCTGTCTTTTACTACAGTCTTTGAGTTTGTTAAGGAAGCGGCAGAGTTGACAGTGTCGGATAGAATGTCTTCTGGTATATGTTTCAGATCTTGGTGTTTCGAGTTCAAATCATACCAAGATCATTCTTGTTTTTTCATCTCTTTAAGATTAATAAATAAAATAATAGTTCATAGGCAAGGATTGATACAATTGTTAGTTACAGCACTGGATGAGATGTCTTGTGATATACGAGGGGCGTTCAATAAGTAATGCCCCTGACCCAATTCCCATAGCAGTAGAGCAACGACACTTGGCACAGTTATTAGTCTTTTCCTACATAGGAACTACCCAGAGTTATGCATTTCTCCCATCTTTTGATACAGCTCTGGAGACCGTTTTTGTAGAAGACCCCAGCTTGGTCCTCCAACCACGACGTGACTTCAGAAATCAAGGCTGCATCATCTATCATCTATAGAGGTATCAATAAGTGCACATGCAAAATTTCAGCTAGATCAAACAACTGCAAGTGGATCAGGGGCATTACTTATTGAACGCCCCTCGTATGTTCTGGATGTCTGCATTCTGAATTCGAATCACATCAAGGCTTGGTTTTATTTTTATGAATAAATAGGTGCAAGCATTTTGCCCAGAGTGCTGACGATTTTGTCAGTTTGACACCTTAAAAATAATAATAATAATAATAATAATAATAATAATAATAATAATAATAATAATGATCCAATTTAATATTATCATTATCATTATTACAACTATTACTGCTACTACTAATAATAATAATTATGGTTTCATTTATTTGCCACCAGGGCAAAGGATGAGGCAGGGGCATTACAAAGACAGACATAAAATGTTGGGGTTTATATATAACTAGCAACGCCAGGTCATAATGCTAGCGCATGCATGCGTACATACACGCGAGTACTGTCCAAATCTCCAACCAATCACATACAGCTAGCTGGCATTCAATTGGTGTATCACATTTCAGGCATTTTGATTGGGTTTTGGATAGAAAATTCACAAAAAAGTAACTTCTATTGATTTTTTAATGGCTTTGTGGGGTGACTGGGGAAATGTAAAGATGTGCACGACCACCCTCGGATGGTTTTGAATGACCATAGAAAGTGCGAGCCTTCTAACTGAAAAATTGTGGATTTGTATAAAGGACACACACACACACACACAGACAGACAGTTTGCCGTTTATATATATAGAGAGATGAAATGATAAAATAATTACAAAAAAAGTAAGTATACACGGTATAGAATGAAAAGGAAGGGACAAACACATAGTATGATAATGATAATATTTTGAATACAGTGCTCCAGCATGGCCATAGTCATAATGGCCAAAAAATGTAATTAAAAGGAAAGCAAATTAAATGGTGCAGGCGTGGCTGTGTGGTAAGAAGCTTGCTTCCAAACCACATGGTTCCGGGTTCAGTCCCACTGCGTGGCATGTTAGGCAAGTTACTTCTACTATAGCCTCGAGCCGACCAAAGCCTTGTGAGTGGATTTGGTAGACGGAAACTGGAAGAAGCCTGTCATATATATATATATATATATATTTATATATGTATATACTCTCGGAGTGGTTGGCGTTAAGAAGGGCATCCAGCTGTAGAAACTCTGCCAGATCAAGATTGGAGCCTGGTGCAGCCATCTGGTTTGCCAGCCCTCATCAAATTGTCCAACCCATGCTAGCATGGAAAGCGGACGTTAAACGATGATGATGATGTTTGTGTCTTTGTTTGTCCCCCACCACCACCACCATTGCTTGACAACCGATGTTGGCGTGTTTACCTCCCTGTAACTTAGCAGTTCGGCAAAAGAGACTGATAGAATAAGTACTAGGCTTACAAAGACTAAGTCCTGGGGTTGATTTGTTTCGACTAAAGGCGGTGCTCCAGCATAGCCACAGCCAAATGACTGAAACACGTGAAAGAATAAAGGAATAACTGCTTTGGTTTTATTTTACAGGTAACTGCAGCATCTCAAAATCAAACTCTGCCGCAGTGGATTACCTATGAAGAAATCACACGCAGGTTGATAGCCGTACCCACAATGCATGATGGATTTGGTTTGTATATTAAAATAACTTTATCAGACCAAACGAAGAAGTGTCAGATTATTTCTGATATTTTTTACCTTGAGGTAAAGCCATATTATATGAGCTATGAACATCGTAATAGGCATAAACCAGAGAAAACCTGTTACAAAGGTATTAATCTTATTCAGACAACTTTAATCTTTGCCGTTAATTTGTATAAGCTGGATGCGTTGGCCAGGTATAATATTATGAAAAACCTTGCCGATTTCCTTGACATCAATGAGACATTGATAACAATTACGGCAAGCAAAGAACTCTTTTCAATGCAAGACAAATCACAGAGTTTCAGCATCTTGGCATCTGGGCGTGGCAACACAGATGCTGTGCTTCCAAATGTGACAGAATTAACATGGAGGGTACCATGTGGCGTGTTTAAAGAGGTGAGTCTTTACATGCAGGTGTTGCAACACAACGTTGAAGGTGGGCGACTGACGAGGGAGGTTGGTTACGATGTCGTCGGATGGTATATATCGGCATTGGTGAACCCTTCCAAACAACATCGGTCGCGCAAAAAACGTGCAATACCGAAAAACTCGACGCCGACGCCAACTCCTCAAATAGAGGTGGTTCCTGCGACTAAGATTGTCAAATCTTCGTCGTCACTGTACTCTGCTTCTCTTAAAACCGAGTTACTGAAAAGCTCGCAGAAATTAGAATCGAAAGATCATATGACGGACAAAATTATTCCAACCAAAGAATCAAGTCTTGTATTTGTATCTTCAAGAGAATCAGTTATTGAAGTGGAACCAACAAAAAGTTTCACAGCGCCGGCCCATTCGGAAAGTCTGTTTGAGAAACTGAAAACTGTGTCTGCAGATAAATTGCATCCGACACCTTCAGTCATATATTCGGAATACATACCTAAAAGAACTGTCCAGCCTGATCGACATACCACCAATGTAAAGTGGCATGAAAGCAGCAGGTATCACACAGGTGTCTATGAAATCTCTGGATCAGGAGATGTGTCACGCTTCAGTGAATTTACCACAGAAGAACCCATAACGCCACCAACCAGTTTGGGAAAAGACATTACTAAACCACCTATGACTCCCTTAATTGCTGCCACACCAACACTAGCTACGGACACTGATGGAGATGAAGATTCTGGAACAGGTAAGACCATCATACGATCTACCTGTTTTTCTTAAATTGATAATCAGTCGTGGCACAATTGGTTGCAGACATGCCATATAGTCAAGAGGTTTCCTTTGCAGTCATAAATAAAACAACGGAACTCATTACTGAGTTTAAACCATTGAAACAATAATACAAAGTCATTTGCATAAATTATGCCATCACAGTAAGAATATCAATACAGTTATTTACATAATTTATGCTATCACATAACAGCAACAATACAGTTATTTACATAATTTATGCTATTACAGTTACAGTAATGATACAGACATTTACATAATTTATGCTATCACATAACAGTAACAATATAGTTATTTACACAATTTATGCTATCATAGATATGATAATGATACAAATAGTCATTTACATAATTTATGCCGTCACAATAATAATGATACAAAAAGTTATTTACATAATTTATGTCATCACTGTTACAGTAATGATACAAATAGTCATTTACATAATTTATGCTATCACAGATAGTAATGATATAAATAGTAATTTACATAATTTATGCCATCACAGTTATAGTAATGATACAAATAGTCATTTACATAATTTATGCTATCAGCGATATAATAATGATACAAAACGTTATTTACATAATTTATGTCATCACAGTTATAGTAATGATACAAATGCCATCACAGTTATAGTAATGATACAAATAGTCATTTACATAATTTATGCCATCACAGTTATAGTAATGATACAAATAGTCATTTACATAATTTATGCCATCACAGTTATAGTAATGATACAAATAGTCATTTACATAATTTATGCCATCACAGTTATAGTAATGATACAAATAGTCATTTACATAATTTATGCCATCACAGTTATAGTAATGATACAAATAGTCATTTACATAATTTATGCCATCACAGTTATAGTAATGATACAAATAGTCATTTACATAATTTATGCCATCACAGTTATAGTAATGATACAAATAGTCATTTACATAATCTATGCCATCGTAGTAACTGGAATGATATGAAGAGTCATTAATACAGTTTAAAGTGTAAAATGATTTTAATGAATTGATTTTTATTTATTCATTTTCCTCTTCCTTTAATCATGCAGATCTGGATTATTATGGTTCAGGGTCTGGGTCTGGATCTGGTGATGAAGAAATTGATGAAGATGAAGATACTACATCAGAAATAACACTGAAGCCATCAGAGAGCAGCATCATTGGAGGATCCACACCAGTTGTGAAGACCCTGTATGTTGACCAGACGGACACGAACACGTTTTATTTCGAAGAGAGTGAAATTACAATACGGAACATTCCGCAAAGTACGACATATGAGGAAACGGTAACGCCAACCTTGAGTACTGTGTCTCCAGTCATTTGGCCGAGTGGAATGGTCCCCATTGACTTATTGACATCAATTGAATTACCGCTTGTTACCATGTCTTCATCACATAAACCATCACAGAGTTCCAGAGATTCTTCTTCTTCAGTACCAGTAAGACCATCACCAACACATATTTTGAGTGGTCATTCTTATATAGATTCACAGATTGGTGGTCATTCTTCAGTATCTCTTCAGCCATCGGGTAGCAAAAGTGGTCATTCTGAAGTGGACTCACGAATTGATGGTCGATCCTCTTCCGTACATGTGGAACCATCCCAGAGTAGAAGTGGCCACTCTTATGTTGATATTAAGCCAGTTCATAGCAGTGGTCAGTCGCATATAATACATCAACCATCTCTTAAAGTCAACGAGACATCCATTGGTCTTAAGCCATCACATATCAGTAACCATTCTTCTCTGTATAGTCAACCATTCCCGACACTTGATGGTTCCAGTTCTACAGTGTTTAAGCCATTTAGCAGCGTTGATCAGTCTTCTGTCCACTTGAAATTCCCAGTCAGCAGTGTAATACATTCTCATATCAGTCAATCTCAATCATATAAAATCAATAAATCAAGGAGTCAAATTCCTTCTTCATCTTCTTTCCATCCGTCTACTGGACACGAATCATCCGAAAGGCACGAACACTCGTCTGTACCTCTTAAACATTCGGTTGATCAGTCGTACCATAGATCAGATCATCCTATGAGCATTAAACCATCACTCAGCATGACTTATTCGTCTTTACATGTTAGACCATCACACGGCAGAGTTGAAACGTCATCAGAAATTAAGCCATCGACCAAATCAGTTGATCTTTTATCGACAGGAGTTAAGCCATCACATAAAAGAGTCGATCGGTCATCAGAACAAATTAGACCAACATCATCATCCAGTTTCTACCCCAAACCATCACGTACTCACACATTTGATCATATGTACACAGACCTCAGGCCGTCTTCACATAGAAGTGATTATTCGACTTTAATGCCTGGTTCGTCTGAAAGTCGTTTGCCAATTGCAAGCAGAGACATCAGCAGTCATAGGCAGAACTTAACATCGATGCTGCATAGATTATCATCTCAACGGCAAGACATGATCTCTTCTTCCTCTCCCATCCTGCTGCCGTCTCGCAGCAGCGAACGGCACCAGCCTTCATCCTCATCAATGACTCACCACGTATTGAAAACGAAAGATGTAGATTCAGTCCTTGAATCGACACGACTCTATTCAACACCGGTAGTAGTGTTTCCGACAACAGCAGGAGTCGGAAAAAGCAAAGACTATGACTTTACCGCCGTTCCTGAACGACCCAAACCTTCTTCTACCAGCTGTGTTTCAGGGTATGGATGTAAAACACGAGAATCAGCGACGAGAACCTCTTCTCAGTTCCCAGTCGAGCACACAAAGACTGTTGATTCATATACCACAACAGAAAAAACTGATTCTAATTGGGTTCCAACCGAAGATTATTTTGTAACCAAACAGATTCCAAAATGGTATACACAGGAATTTACTCCTGAAATGACAACAGCAAGGACCCGTAAAACAACAAAGAAGAAGCAACGTAAACCAGGACAGGAATATGACAAAAAACCGAGTAAGTACACCCCTCTTACCTCTATAATATAAAAAAAAAAATAATAAATGCGCCCTTTTAAAGCCTAGCCAGGCTCATGGGCCCAGTTTCCCAGTTTCTATGGCGTATGTGTTCCCCAGCTGGACGGGACGCCGGACCATCTCAGCGTTACTTGTTTTTGTCAGCTGAGTGGACTGGAGCAACGTGAAATGAAGTGTTTTGCTCAAGAACACAACGCATCGCCCGGTCCAGGAATCGAAACCACAATCTTACAATCATGATGCTGATACCCTAACCACTAAGCCATGCACCTCCACTTCCGCCCTTTTAAAACCTAGCTAGGCTCATGGGCCCAGTTTCCTGGTTTCCATGGCGTATGTGTTCCCCAGCTGGACGGGACACCAGTCCATCGCTGCGTTACTCATTTTTGCCAGCAGAGTGGACTGTGGCAATGTGAAATGAAGTGTTTTGCTCAAGAACACAACGCATCGCCCGGTCCAGGAATCGAAACCACAATCTTACAATCATGATGCTGATACCCTAACCACTAAGCCATGCACCTCCACTTCCGCCCTTTTAAAACCTAGCTAGGCTCATGGGCCCAGTTTCCTGGTTTCCATGGCGTATGTGTTCCCCAGCTGGACGGGACACCAGTCCATCGCTGCGTTACTCATTTTTGCCAGCAGAGTGGACTGTGGCAATGTGAAATGAAGTGTTTTGCTCAAGAACACAACACGTCGCCCTGTCCAGGAATTGAAACCACAATCTTATGCCTCACTTTTAAGCATAATATAAAATATATATATATAATGTTTGTATATACACATATAAAATGTAATATATATTTTATTTCTCATTGCAGAACACACAAATATGGCTCCAGATGTCATCAATCCAATTGGCAAAATCTATGCTTTTGCTGGGAAAAATTTTGAATTCAAGATACCAGAAAATACTTTCAACGATCTTGAAGATGGGTCCACAAAGGATTTAACTCTGGACATTGCTTTCAGATGGGATTCATACAAACCTCCGACTTATTCTCAATCTTGGGTACAATTTGATGAAGCTAAACAAACCTTTTCTGGCCTACCACTGCCGAGGGATGTGAAAGATAGTCCTGTTGAGATAACCATAAATGCTATAGATCAGGGCGGCAAAATAGCACAGGATATAATCTTGATTTATATAAATTACACTGATACCGATTCATTGCCGACGCAAGAATTCATTATGAGATTCGATGTGAATGGAAGGCGGTTTCTAAATGATCGTAGAAAATTCAAAAATCTAATTAAAAAGCTGTCGGGTTATTTCGGTGACAAAGATTCAAACTATATCACTGTTTTGGATGCTCGACCGGGTTCCCTGATTGTAACATGGACCAATAATAGTATCCCTACCGATCGCTGTGATAATGCGACCATACATGAAGTGAAACAAAAGGTTGTCGACTACAGGGGTTACATCAACCCAAAGTTCAGCAAATACATGTCTCCCAAGTACAAAGTTACCAGTGTTGAGTTCCAAATGAAAGGCGCATGTCAAGATGTATCGGAACCAAGCGAAGCGGGTGGGATGGTCGATGTTGATCCGTGGGCGGAAGCCATCATTCCGACCGTTATCGCCGTGGCAATTGCTATCTTCATAGTCGTCATCATATTGTTAATCTGCAGTCGGAAGCAGAACAAAGAAAAAAGTAAACCGAAAGAACAGCGGCATTCATTCGAGGACCAAGACCCCGTAATGTTTCACAGGGAACAAGCGCAAAAGGACAAAGCGATCCGATCGAAACGGGCAGTGATTCTTCCGGGAGACGGTAAACCCAAATCAAGTGGGCGTCGCAAATTTTCGCCACAGATCGGTTTACCCTATCAGCCGTCCACTTTTGACGAACAGGAGTATCCATCAGACGAAGATATTTACGGAAATGAAAATGCGACTTACGGCAACACATATTCTCAACCACCGCCCCCTTACAGACTGCCTCCCCCTTATCACGTTGACAATGGGTCGTCATATGTTTGAGGGTGTTAATTAACTAAAAACTGTTAATTTTTAAATTAATTAAACACTTCCACATCTTGCATTTGATGCAGATAGCAAAAAAAAACCCAAACATTTCACATTATCATGATCTATATTAATATCATTGTTATAATTATAATTATTATTATTATTATTATTATTATTATTATTATTATTATCATTATTATTATTTACGTTCTGGGTTCAAATCCCGCAGAGGCAAATTTTGCATTTCATCCTTCTGGGGTCGATAGAATAAAGTACCAGTCATGTACTGGGATGATTTATTTGACTGTTTCCTTCCCCCACAAAACTTTTGGCCTTGCGCCAATGTAAGAAATTATTATTATTCTCATTATTATTATTATTATTATTATTATTATTATTATTATTATTATTGCTATTATTATCATTATCACTATTATTATTATCATTATTATTGTCATTGTTGCTGGCCTTACGCTGAAATTTCATACCATTATTATTATTATTATTATTATTATTATTATTATTATTATTATTTTTATTATTATTATTATCATTATGGGTTTGTCAGGGTTTTCAGATGATCCGAAGTGCTTTGCCGTATTTCTTCCAAATCTTTACATTCTGAGTTCAAACTCTACCAAGGACAACTTTTGCCTTCTATCTTTTTGGGGCACCGCTAAAATAAAATAAAGTATCGTTTGAGTACCAGAGCGGGGTGGCGCAAGGTGTTAATGTAATTTACCTAACACCCCCCCCACTTCAAAATTGCTGGCCTCACGCCAAGATTTGAATCTATTGTTATTATTATTATTATTATTATTATTATTATTATTATTATTATCCGCTTGTTGCAAAAGGATGGGGGGGGGTCAATAAGAAACAACAACAACAACAACAACAGCAAATGGTACTGGTAATACAATGGGGGTTAGCTGATTTACTCTTTACTCTCTTTTACTCTTTTACTTGTTTCAATCATTTGACTGCGGCCATGCTGGAGCACCGCCTTTAATCGAGCAACTCGACCCCAGGACTTATTCTTTGTAAGCCCAGTACTTATTCTATCGGTCTCTTTTGCAGAACCGCTAACTAACGGGGACATAAACACACCAGCATCGCTTGTCAAGCAATGCTAGGGGGACAAACACAGACACACAAACACACATACGCATATATATATACATATATACGACAGGCTTCTTTCAGTTTCCGTCTACCAAATCCACTCACAAGGCTTTGGTCGGCCCGAGGCTATAGTAGGAGACACTTGCCCAAGGTGCCATGCAGTGGGACTGAACCTGGAACCATGTGGTTGGTTAGCAAGCTACTTACCACACAGCCACTCCTGCGCCTATTTGTTTGATAATATTTCTTTGTTTCTAGCAAAATCTGACCAAATACCATTTTAATGAAATCATAATCCTCATAATAATCCTTATTATTATAATTATAATTATCATCATTATTAAGGTGACAGGCTGGTAGAATCATTAGCATGCTGGAAAAAATCACTAAGCAGCCCTCTGTGTGTCTTCACATTCTGGGTTCAAATTCTGTTGGGGGCTGACTTTGTCATACATCTTTTCAGGGTTGAAAACCCACACACGCAATCAACTACAAGTACTGAGACCCCTGCAAGTGTAACACAGGCATTGGCATTCTATTTAGGATTTAAGTCCCTCACCACAAAAAAAAATCTCAGCAAATTATTTAATTCTTGACAATGAGAAGCTGAGAACTAGAATTTAATTTCTTGTATGACTTAGAATTGAGTTGCTGTCTTTGGTATGAACTCCTGCTGAGGTCAGGTCAGGTCAGCTTTACCATTCACAACTTTTGTGGGTCAGTAAATGAATACCAGTAATAAACTGCGGGATTTCATTCAGTCAAAGGTAATTCCATCCTTAATAAAAATTACCCTTGTGCCTTATATAAACATACATATGTATATATACACATATATATATATGTATATGTGTGTGTGGTGTATGTGTATATGTAAATATGTATGTATGTGTGTGTATGCATACATATAAAGATAAATATATATATATATATAATTGGTTGAAATTTATAGAAAAACAAAAGACGAAGACTGCTGTATGAACAACAAGCAAGTGTATTAGTTTGACACTCTGGAAAAATAAGAAAATCTTTTATGTTTCGAGCCTATGCTCTTCAGCAGAAAGGAATAAGAGAAAATAAACAGAGAGAGTAAGAGAGAGAGAGAGAAAGTTATATATATGCATACATACAAGTATATGCATACACACACGCATATATATAAACACACATATACATATTTATGTACACTAATATACACACGCAATCACCTACTACAACAGTATTGTACCGTAGTGTTGTCAGTTTCATTGCCCCTGTGGGAAATAAAGACACAAAAATGATGTTTATTATTACTGGTGTTATAAATATTATTATTATTATTATTATTTCATTTTATATTATGTTACTTGCTGTCTCAATTTGTTTATTGTATATGTACTCCTGCTCACGTATTGTAAGCCTTAAATTTTTTTCTATGTATGTGGCCCTTGAGGCCAATAAAAAAACCCCACCACAAATATTATTATTATTATTATTATTTTATTATTATTATTATTATTATTACTATTAATATTTTGATAATGTCAATGGACTTGTGTTAATGTACAAATAATTAAATGTTATTTCTACTAGTCTTAATAAAAGTACTGAATGGATTAAAAAAACAAAAACAGACTTATATCTTCTTTAAACCTCTGTATTGCAAGTTCAAATTACACCAATGCCATTGTGATAAATGTTCCTGGATACTAAAATACAGATCGTTATTTCTTGCATAACGCTTTATGAAGTAATAAATTTAAACTATTACTGTTGTTGTGTTGTTATTATTATTATTATTTTATTATTATTATTATTATTTTATTATTATTATTATTATTATTACTATTAATATTTTGATAATGTCAATGGACTTGTGTTAATGTACAAATAATTAAATGTTATTTCTACTAGTCTTAATAAAAGTACTGAATGGATTAAAAAAACAAAAACAGACTTATATCTTCTTTAAACCTCTGTATTGCAAGTTCAAATTACACCAATGCCATTGTGATAAATGTTCCTGGATACTAAAATACAGATCGTTATTTCTTGCATAACGCTTTATGAAGTAATAAATTTAAACTATTACTGTTGTTGTTGTTGTTATTATTATTATTATTATTATTATTATTATTATTATGATTATTATTCTATGTTTGACTTTTGCTTTACATTTGTACAAGTTGGCTCCAAGTCTCACCCAGAGACCTCAAGAGACAAGTTGGAAGTTCATGTTGGTGTTATTCCTAGGGTGCCATATATTTGGTTTTGTACTTAGTGTTGTACTAGAGAATGTTTAAGAAACCATAAGAAAATTATGTTTGTTTTAAAACTTGAGATTACATAGAAAGTATTTTGTGTAGGATATGAGCAGTTCTGATGAGCTCATTTAATTTAATTTCTTGTATGACTCAGTATTGAGTCTCTGTCTTTGACACGAACACCTGCTGAGGTCAGGTTAGCTTTACCATTCACAACTTTTGTGGGTCAATAAATGAATACCAGTAATAAACTGCAGGGTTTCATTCAGTCAAAGGTAATTCCATCCTTAATAAAAATTACCCTTGTGCCTTGTATAAACATACATTTGCATATTTACGCATATATATGTGTGTATGGTGTATATATTTGGTTTTGTACATGGTGTTGTTCTAGAGAATGTTTAAGAAAACACAAGAAAATTTTGTGAATTAAACAGTGATGACACCCAGCACACTGCCTCATGAATGGCACTGCTAGCTCCCTTTGCATACGCAAATGTATGCTGCCACCTGTTGGTGCGCTACAGAACAACTAGTCTGGGAACTTTTTGATACAACCTTGTATATTGGTGTGAGTTAAACACCATTGTAAGAGTGACTAAAAAGAACATAAGTCAAGTGTCACTCTTCTTGGAGCTTATCAATCATGTGTATCCATCAGTCAAATACTTGAGGGAAATTTGTGTCAGTATATACACACATGGCGTAGGAGTGGCTGTGAGGTAAGTAGCTTGTTTACCGACCACATGGTTCCGGGTTCAATCTCACTGCGTGGCACCTTGGGCAAGTGTCTTCTACTATAGCCTCGGGCCGACTAAAGCCTTGTGAGTGAATTTGGTAGACGGAAACTGGAAGAAGCCCGTCGTATATATATCTATGTATGTATGTGTGTGTGTATATGTTTGTGCGTCTGTGTTTGTCCCCCCAACATCGCTTGACAAGCGATGCTGGTGTGTTTACGTCCCCGTAACTTAGCAGTTCGGCAAAAGAGACCGATAGAATAAGTACTAGGCTTAGAAAGAATAAGTCCTGGGGTCGATTTGCTCGACTAAAAGCGGTGCTCCAGCATGGTTACAGTCAAATGACTGAAACAAGTAAAAGAGTAAAGAGTATGTATATTCGTTTCTTTTACATCCATTTTTCCATGTTAGCATGGGTTAGATGAATACATATTTTAAACACATACACAGACGATGATTCAGCTTGAACACAAACCAGTTAACAATTAAAGTTATTTGACATCAGCTCAGATTTGAAGGTATGTCTCATGATGTTGATGATGACAATAAAGATGATGATAATGACGAAAATGATGAGGATGATGACGACGATGATGATGAAAATGATGGTGTTGGCAATATGGATGATTGTGATGGCGGTTCGATAGCCACTAAACCTTCCTGCCTTTGATTTCAATTAAATCAGAAAATGAAGGGAAAAATAAAAGAAGACAACAATATGTGTATCGGAATTTGGCGCAAACAAAAACAAAAACAAAGAAATAAGGGGAATAACTCGTAACCTACTCTTTTATATGACAATGTTGATAATCTCCCTTTTGTTCTCACGTTAGCATTCTCACATACAACCCCTATGTACCACAAAGCTTCATTATCACTTCCACCACCAACACATCCATGCCCTTCACCACTGATCCTTATCATAATTTTTGTGACTGATTTTCCAGTGCCACATGTTATGGTCCCCAACATGTCTTACCACATGTTTCAGTGTCGGTTCCAGTGTTCCTTGGTGTGTTTGCTTGAAGACCTATTTTTTTTTTTGAATTTTAAGTATTTTTCTTTCTTTTTCCTTCAATGTCTGAAATTTCATCTGTAATTCTTTGGTGCGTTCAATTACGATGAGAAGTAGGTCACTCGAAAGAGAGGAGGGGAGAGGGAAAGGGTGAGAGAGAGAGAGAGAGAGAAAGTACACACACACATATATATATATATATATATATATATATATATATTAAGGTATGTAGAAAAATACAACATGGACAAGAACGTATAACTCATAGAAGACGATACAATAAACATGGACAGGACATTCGAACCCCTCAGTCTTCAGTCAAGAACCGGATCATCGTAGTAATTTCGGCTGATTAATCTTGAGATTACTAGATCACGGCCAGCCCTCCAAGAAAAACTAAGCTGGAAGCGTAGATTTCCTGGAAGAAGGATCGAATGCATACGAACACCAGGACAGCAAAAGGGACAGATATAAAAAAACAAAAAACAATAATGGAATACAGAAACATGAAATACAGAAGCATTAACGGTGAAAACAACAAGTGTCTTACGACTGATAACAGCAAACACATTTTTTCTCTGGCGCATTGGAAAAAGCCTTTATAGCGGCGGACGAAGAACAACGATGTTAACACGACGAGGGTCAGGAGCTGAAAGGCAGATTTCGGCCAACAGTCACGTGACAGAGAAGAGGGAAAAGAAAAGAAGAGAGAGAGAGAAAAGGGGGACAAAACGCAACAAAGAGAGAGAAGAGAGAGAAAGAAGGAATCAGAGAGGAGAAGGATGGGTGTCGAAGAATGACCTGTGAGTGCAGAGCGAGACAAAGAAATAGGAGGGTAGTGGAAGACTAGACCAAAGGATCAGAGGAAAGAGAAGATGAATAGAGAGAAAGTAAAAATGAGAGAGAGAGAGAGAGACAACAGAGAGTCGTACCAATTATTAAGAATATGTGTTCACATTAATGATAAAGGGGGTACGGGGCGCCTGGAATATATGTTAAGGTATGTAGAAAAATACAACATGGACAAGAACGTATAACTCATAGAAGACGATACAATAAACATGGACAGGACATTCGAACCCCTCAGTCTTCAGTCAAGACCGGATCATCGTAGTAATTTCGGCTGATTAATCTTGAGATTACTAGATCACGGCCAGCCCTCCAAGAAAAACTAAGCTGGAAGCGTAGATTTCCTGGAAGAAGGATCGAATGCATACGAACACCAGGACAGCAAAAGGGACAGATATAAAAAAACAAAAAACATAATGGAATACAGAAACATGAAATACAGAAGCATTAACGGTGAAAACAACAAGTGTCTTACGACTGATAACAAGCAAACACATTTTTTCTCTGGCGCATTGGAAAAAGCCTTTATAGCGGCGGACGAAGAACAACGATGTTAACACGACGAGGGTCAGGAGCTGAAAGGCAGATTTCGGCCAACAGTCACGTTTTATATATATATAAAAGCACTATCCGACTCGTGGCCGATGCCAGCACCGCATCGACTGGCTTCCGTGCCGGTGGCACATAAAATACACCAATCTGACCGTGGCCGTTGCCAGCCCCGCCTGGCACCTGTGCAGGTGGCACGTAAAAAGCACCCACTACACTCACGGAGTGGTTGGCGTTAGGAAGGGCATCCAGCTGTAGAAACATTGCCAAATTAGACTGGAGCCTGGTGCAGCCTTCTGGCTTCCCAGAACCCCGGTCGAACCGTCCAACCCATGCTAGCATGGAGAACGGACGTTAAACGACGATGATGATGATATATATAAAATTTAAATAATGAGGGAGATAAATTGAATATTAATTTAATTAACATCAATTTAAAACCAGTAGCCTAGCATACAGAAATCTGAAAAATCAGAGAAAATTCTAATACATATGTATATTTAAAGGGCTAAACACCACTATGTGGTCAGCCATAAGCTAGATTTTCTCTAGAGAACATTCTTTCCTTTGTAGTATGATTGTAGGTGATCTACTTCTAGCATATGACTGACCACCTAGTGGTTTTTAGCCCTTTAAATATACACACACACACACACAACACACACATATATATAATATATATATATATATATATAATATATATATATATATATATATGTATGTGGGGACCAGAGGAGATACTTGGCTACCCCAGTGGCACAAGGAAGAACTGTGCCTATAATAGAAAGGATTATTTTTATTATTACTATTATTATTATTATTATTATTATTATTTCATGTTTGACTTTTGCTTTATGTTTGTATAAGTTGACTCCGAGTCTCACCCAGAGACCTTAAGAGACAACAAGTTGGAAGTTCATGTTGGAGTTATGCCTAGGGTTTCATATATTTGGTTTTGTACTTAGAGTTGTACTAGTGAATGTTTAAGAAACCATAAGAAAATTATATTTGTTTTAAAATTTGAGATTACATAGACAGTGTTTTTCGTAGGATATGGGCAGGTCCCATGAGCACTATCTGCCAATTTTGGGTTTCCTGGTTTCTGAGCTAGGTAGGAATCAGCCCCTTTTGCTATCATTCCTAGGCACCTATGACAACAGGTATTGCTTTAGTCTTCAGGTTCTACATTTTGCTAATTTCTATTTCAAGATCCTCATCACTGGAATAATGTTTGCCTCACGAACCCTTTTTCATGGGGCCGAAGAGATGATAGTCCAGTGATTAGGAAGTGAAAACTGTAGTGAAGAATTGACTCAAAGAGCAGTCAACAGAATTTTATGGGGCAGAGATACATGTTCTCATTCAAAGGTGGAACACTGCTATTGAGAGAAACGGTGACTATGTTGAGAAGTAGGGATGTGATCCACAGAGGACCAGCTTCATTTTGCTGTATGACACATGTTACTGTGTTGGTAATTATACCTGTCCTGAACAAAATGGCATTACTTTTCAACTCACCCTTGTACTTGCTCAGTTTTTGGTAGGTCTTGACAGAACCGCTTATATCGACTGGGACAGTAACAT
>NW_021834007.1:7500-22500 GCF_006345805.1 Octopus sinensis | reverse complement strand
TCCTGTGCTTCACGTATGATACACAGGACAAGCAAAAAGTTCAAGGGAGATTTAGCTGCTATTTCTAGCACGTGGAGCGACTACATAGAGGCTCCCACGTGGAGCTGTTTACTACAACATTACACACGGCAAAGAATGAATATATATGTACACAGGTAAATGAATATATATGTACTCATAATTAGATTACAACCGAGGTTGATATTTGTTTTAACGTCCAAAATATTGATAAAAAGAAGAAAAAATTGAAATTAAAATATAAAATACCTTTTTTTAAAGTACGAAACGACGGAAGGCGATGAAATGGAAAAGAGAACGAAGGGGAATAACTGCATCAAGTTAACGAGGCGAGTCTATTTGATCTGCTAGAAATAGCAGTTAAATTGCTTAAGTAATGCGAATTAATGTTAGGGGATCCTCAAAGTGGTTCATTGAGCAGCAAGAAATAGCAGCCAAATAATCTTTTTCAGATCATGTTTAACTGTCTTAAGAATAGAATAAAATAAATAAATAAAATGCAGATGGACAAAATGGATGATGTGGTCGGAGATACATTGTGCAGAAATAAGAAAGGAGGGTTTTGGACAGAGGTTCGTTTTCTGAGGAAGCGGAGGGGGGGGGGGCTGACCTAGAACTAAACAGCAACAACAACTGCAGTAACACTACTACTACTACTACTACTACCACGACCACCACGACCACCACGACCACCACCACCACCATTACCACCACCACCACCATTACCACCACCACCACCACCACTACTACTACTACTACCACCACTACTACTAATACTACTACTACTACTACTACTACTACTACTACTACTACTACCACCACCACCACCACCGCCGCCGCCGCCGCCACCACCACCACCACCACCACCACCACCACTACTACTACTACTACCACCACCACCACCAGCACCACCACCACCACCACCACTACTACTACTACTACTACTACTACTACTACTACTACTACTACTGTGTCCAGTAACAATTACTGCCTCATGCTGGGCGGATCTGGCTATCAGATGGGTCCATAGTGAAGAACGACCCCCGCTACTTTTCTTTTAATCGAAAAGGCCAGGCAGTTTTTATCTTCCTGGAAGCTTTAGCGGTGAAGCAGATTGAAAATGTTGGTGACAGACCCCTTCGTTCTTTGTCCAAGCCCTTTAATCAACTGCCCTTGCATCATTGACATGACTCAGCCTTAATTCTGTAGCCAATTCATCACTTCAACGCCATCGAGTGCCATATAACCTCACTGTCCTGTTCTTGTTACCACTTTCACCCTCTGCAAAAAATTTCAAATCTCTCTTTATATATAAAGCTGAAGTTGTCTATGTGTGGCAGGTTTGGTAGCCTTCAACTAACACTATCTCCTCCGAGACCCTGCGGCGCAAGTTGACCAAAATTGAGAGTATGATAGAAGAAGGCTTGCTCTTCATTCCGTAGAAGAAAAAAATTCAAATCGGACCATGTTAACACCAAAAATTATTTACATCAAAAAGGTGCTTTTTTTTCTATGAAAATCCCTATTTTTTTACTGTTGTGTCGCCATTTTCCGGTGTATTTCAACCAGAAAAATGTTCACTTAAAGAGAATGACAATCTACATAATGCAAAATTTTTACTTTTCAAAATTTCCAATTCTAAAGGGTCGAAACAAACCCGAGCAACGCCGGGCGATACTGCTAGTTTTATTTAATTTGCTTTGCGGGAAGGACTGTTTCAAAGAAGTCGCGTCTTGTCCTTGCATTCGAAAAGTGGAGTAGATGAAACAGGGACAACTGAAGAAGGGGAATATTCTTTATGTTGTATGTCTCGTTTCTCTGTTTTTTTTCGTTGTTCGAAAAAAAGTCGTTTTTATGTTTTCGTTTCTCATTTTGTTCAACATTTTTTGATGTCCTGTGCCCATATATGCATGTATATATACATATATATGTAGGTATGTACATGTATACACACACACACACACACACATATATATATATGTATGTATATGTATATATATATATGTACGTGTGTGTATATGTTTGTATGTCTGTGTTTGTTCCCCCAATATCGCTTGACAACCGATGCTGGTGTGTTTACACCCCCGTAACTTAGCGGTTCAGCAAAAGGGACCAATAGAATAAGTACTAGGCTTACAACGAATAAGTCCTGGGGTCTATTTGCTCGACTAAAGGGGGTGCTCCAGCATGGCCACAGTCAGATGCCTGAAACAAGTAAAAGAGATATCTGTATCTTAAACAAATGTATTAAAGTCTATCGTTACTTGACCTGTTTGAGTGAGCAGTCAAATCGCCTTCAAAACCTTCCTACCTAGAAGGTGAAATGATGTTTATATGCCAACCCACAAAGAACGCGGGTAAGATTGAATGTAGTGGATATTGTGATGTTACATAATATTATGACGAATGATTAAAATAAACCTAACGCTAAAGACGTTCCAGTCGTGACCAAACTGTCTTAATTTCAGGAATAGTGAAGATTCACAGTACATTAGCCTATGACCATGGGTGTGGTGGTGAGGTTTTATGGTATGTGTAAAATTTGGCTACCATATCGAGCACAATGAAGACTTCTAAATGGGTGATTGAGGTGCTAATAATAGCAGCCAAATCTTCCTCGAAATCATTCTCTCCACATTATTTTAATAAGGAAGCGATATATTCCTTGCTACTCTAGGCACAAGGCCCGAATTTTTTTGGGGGAATGGGTCAGTCGATTAGGTCGGCTCCAGTACGCAACTGGTACTTAATTTATCGACCCCGAAAGACTGAAAGGCAAAGTCGATCTCGGTGGAATTTGAACTCAAAACGTAAAGCCAGACGAAATACCTATTTCTTTATTACCCACAAGGGGCTAAACACAGAGAGGACAAACAAGGACAGACAAACGGATTAAGTCGATTATATAGACCCCAGTGCGTAACTGGTACTTAATTTATCGACCCCAAAAGGATGAAAGGCAAAGTCGACCTCGGCGGAATTTGAACTCAGAATGTAACGGCAGACGAAATACCTATTTCTTTATTACCCGCAAGGGGCTAAACACAGAGGAGACAAACAAGGGCAGACATAGGTATTAAGTCGATTACATCGACCCCAGTTCGTAAGTGGTAGTTAATTTATCGACCCAGAAATGATGAAAGGCAAAGTCGACCTCGGCGGAATTTGAACTCAGAACGTAACGGCAGACGAAATAGGGCTACGCATTTCGCCCGGCGTGCTAACGTTTCTGCCACCTCGCCGCCTTAATGAAGCGATATATTGAATGATGTAATCGTGAACAAGAATGCTGGAATGCTGTTCAGCTGAGGTGTAAGCAGCAGCAGCATTGCCAGAAATTTAAAAAAAAATTCTCAAGTAACGTTCGTATTTGTAAGGGAGATAATTATAAAAAATAGTTTTTAATTATTTCCCTTGGACGAAATGCAAATTTTTTTGTTTTTAGTTTGTACGAGATGAAGTCTTAATTTGTAAATATCACTTTTGGAAATCAAAGAGAAACAACAGATTTTCACTGTTGCTCTTGTTCACGTGTGTGTGTTTGTGTGTGTGTGTGTGTGTGTGTGTGTGTGTGTGTGTGTGTGTGTGTGTGTGTGTGTGTGTGTTTGTGTGTGTGTAACAATAACCACTCTCTTCTTTCATAGCTCAACATTTCTGATGACACAAGCAGACAAAATGGAAAAGGTTTTTGCCCCGAAGGATAGCAAGGGGAATGCACTAGAAGAGCAACACTAACTCACGGGACTCGTACTTGCGGACAGCCATCTCTGCTACGATAACAGTAAGCAAGGAGAGAGACCGCTACCCTGACAGCTTGTTTTTCGCAGTCTGACAAGCTGCGGAGCCTGGGTCAATAGCTGACTTCATCCAGTTGCCATTGGAGGAGGTATCACAACATGTGGCAGTCCAGATGACGGGGGCCTACCGCCATGGAACCGGAAAACTGTCATACCTATTTCTTTACTACCTACAAGGGACTAAACACAGAGAGGACAAACAAGGACAGACAAACCGATTAAGTCGATTATATCGACCCCAGTGTGTAACTGGTACTTATTTAATCGACCCCGAAAGGATGAAAGGCAAAGTCGACCTCGGCGGAATTTGAACTCAGAACGTAGCGGCAGACGAAATACTTCTAAGCATTTTGCCCAGAGTGCTAACGTTTCTGCCAGCTCGCCGCCCTTAAAACTGTCATACCGTCCGGCCTTTTTACCATGCCCTAGGTCTAGCCCTGCTGGTTTGAGCCGGGAAGGGAAACCTGTGGCATCTAGGCCTTGCTTTATGATCTTGCTAAGTGTGGCATGACTTGGAAAGCAGCCAGCACTATGACGGCATGACAGTTTTTTAATATTGTTGAACCCGACGTCCAGGTTAGCTCTCATCCAAAAGAGCTACGACCGAAGGCTTTCCAACCGTGACCATCCAATCTATTATTAAAGCATACTGTTATCGGATTACATTATGTAGTGTATAACACACTAGTTTATATTTATTGTTAAGGTTTCACCCAAGATTTGTTCGCCTTAATCAAACACATTTCATCAAAGACAATCCATCTGTGGCCAGTCTGTTTTATTTTTATAATATTATGCAGGTCCACATTTTCCATTGTATTCTATCCTGTGTTAGCAAGACATCGCTGAAGGTGGCGAGCTGGCAGAATCGTTAGCACGCGGGTGAAATGCTTCCCGGTATTTCAGCCATCGCTATGTTCTGAGTTCAAATTCCGCTGAGTTCGGCTTTACCCTTTATCCTTTTGGGGTCGATTAAATAAGTCTATCTTTATTTCTTCTTTTGCTGGTGTCTCAAATTTAGGTTATCAGTGTTTCTCAAAGGGAGGCGGGGCTATGGGACGGTCGGACAAGTTGTTTTGAGAAAAATTGGTTTAAATGTTTGACAACTCAGCACCGTCCATTGGATGGGGACCGTTTTGCTCGTATATATATATATATATATATATATATATATATATAAATGGTAAATAATTTTCCTGTGGTTTTTCATGTAACCAACAATTATTTACCGGTAAATTTCGGTATGTAAATACGACAAATTTATTGTCAGGACCTTTGTAAGATTCAGTATATAATAAAGTAAATAAGATGGCTAGCAGCAGGCTGTTTCGCCTCATACCGAAGGAATTAGAAATGGCAGTCAAAGGCCGTTTTTTCCATTTTCTATAAGTGGAGATTCCAAAAACGAAGGAATCTCCACTTATAGAAATGGAAAAAACGGCCTTTGACTGCCATTTCTAATTCCTTCGGTATGAGGCGAAACAGCCTGCTGCTAGCCATCTTATTTACTTTACTATATATATATATAAATTAATAAATAGATAAAGCATATGCATATATACATACATATATGTACGTACCTACCTCTACATGAATATATGGGTACAGGACACAAACAAAACGTCGAACACAATGAGAAACGAAAACAAACACAAAACCAAGGAAATGGATATTTTTCTTAAACAACGAAAAAATAGAGTACAGGACATACAAAACAATGAAAATTCCCCTTCTTCAGTCGCCTTTGTTTCATCTCTTCCACGTTTCGAAGGTCAAGGCGATACATGACTTTAATGAAACGATCCTTCCCGCGAAAATCAAATTAAATGAAATTTGAGATTTTTTTGCGGAGGGGTAAAAATGGTAACAAAAACAGGACAGTAACGAGAATATAAAATATAAACAGTAAAAGACAGGACAAGGAGAATAACAGTAACACAAACAAGAAGGGCTGTTAAATCGAACGAGATAAAATTTTTTACGAACGATATTTTTTGAGAACGGCGAAGGAGCAACAGAAAGTGCCGTCTCTACTTGAAGGCAGCCAGGACAGAAAGACATACATATATATATATATTATATCTTATATGTAAAGCATAATATGTTATATGTATGTATATTATTGTAATTAGCAGTCTAGTAAAGAAATAAAAAAGTTAACATGATATAATGTCTAAAAGTTGATGAACCACCTATTGATCCCTCTATTTTCTTATTGCTATACAACACACACACACACACACACACACACACACACATATACACATGAGTGTGTGTGTCTTTGTGTGTGTATTTGTCCTCCACTCCGCTTGGCAAACGGTGTTGGTGTGTTTACGTCCTTGTCAACTAGCGCTTCGGTAAAAGAGATGGATAAAATAAGTATCAGTTTAAAAAAAAGTTCTGGGGTCGATTGGTTTGTCTAAAATTCTTCGAGGCGGTGCCCCAGCATGGCTGCAATCTAATGACTGAAACAAGTAAAAGATATAAAAAATTCCCTTACACACACACACATACACACACATGCACTTACTCACACGCACACACGAACGTCCTGATTAATCAAATATTCTCTTCAAATCCTCTACCCTCCTACTTGCCATTAACACCCACTGCTACTCAGAGCTTCCACCATGGCCACCACGACCACAACCACAACCACGACGACGACGGCGACCACCACCACTACCACCACCACCACATCACCGTCCCCCCCCCTCCGTCACTCTCCTGCTGCCCAATATCCCGTCTAATCCAAAACTATTGAATATTCTTCAGAGAATCAAGCTAACCAACTTTCCAATCCAATCTTCCAAGAAAGCCGTCCTGCTTAAAGTCTTAATAGCAGACCATTCCAATAATAGCATCACGTGATTAAAGCTAATCATTTCATTGGTTCTTTTTGTTTCACCAGTTTCTTCCTTTATCCAATTAATGTTCTTGTTTTGTTTGTATTTATTTATTTATTTATTGGCGGTGGAAGGGGCGGGTGGGCGGGCAGCGGGAAAAAGACTTTAAGAATTTCTTGTTTCTTTTATTTGGATTTGTTTCTTTTAAATTATTGGTCTTTCTTTCTCTCTGCACTAACTTGTCATTGTATGTATGTATGTGTGTGTACGCGCGTGTGTGTATGTGTATGTGTGTGTGTGCGTGTGCTTGTGTGTTTGTTTGTGTGTATATATGTATGTTCACATGTGTGCATCTGCATATCTAAGTCCTCGTCTCTGTATGTGTGCATGACAATGTTTAAGTAAGTGTGTGCGTGTATGTGTGTGTGCGCTTATGCAATGTGTTTGTGTGTGTGTATATGTATATATATATAAAAGTGTGTGCCTTTGTGTATACTTCTATATGTGTGTTTATGTGTAAAGATATATATATATATATGCGTGTGTATATAAATGTGCGTATGCATGCATATGTGTGAGTCCATACATCTATGTGTGTGTGCGCGTGTGTATATGCAAATGTGTGTGCATATATTAATGTGTGTGTGTCTATATGTCTGTATGTATACATATCTACGTGTGTGTGAATGTGTATCTCTGTACGATTGTATGTGTTTATACTTGTGTTTATATACGATGTCTATGTTTGTACTTCTGCGCGCGTGCGTGTGAGTGTGTGTGCGTGTGTATGTGAGTGCGTGTGTGAATGTGTGTGTGAGTGTGTGTGTGTGTGCGTGTGTATGTGAGTGTGTGTATGAATTTGTGTTTGTCTGAGTGTGTGTGAATGTGTATGTTTGAATGTGTGTGTGTCTGTGTTGTGAATGTGTGTGTTTGAATCTATCTGTGTATGTCACTGTGTATGAGTGAGTGTGTGTGTGTGTGTGTGTGAGTGTGTTTGAGTGTGTGAGCATGTGTCTTTGTGTGAATGTGTGTGTGTGTATGTGTGTGTGGATGTATGTGTGCGTGTGTGTGAGTGTATGTGTGCGTATGTTTGAATGTGTATGTGTGTGTATGTGAATGTATGTGTATATATATGTGTGTGTGTGAGTATGTGTGTGTGAATGCATATGTGTGTGAGTATGTGTGTGTATTACATCCCCTAAGATTGATCTCATTTTCTCTTCCTTTTGTTGGTTGCATCGTCGTTGGTGATGTTGACGGCTGTAATTGTTGTTTTGGTGGTAGTTGTTATGGTGGTAATGTGATGGTGCTAGTACCAGTAGTGGTGATGCCTGTGATGTTGGTGTAGTACTAGTAGAAGTCCACATCACCTCGCCCAGATGAATCAGGGCCCTCTGACAGGACCCTTCTCTTTGTTAAGAGAAGTGTGGAGGATAATCCTCATTGCAAGGCCTCTGACTTAGCAGATCAATTGATGTCAGTCTCAGAACAGCTGTCAGGTATCTCCACAAACTTGATTACTATGGCAGAGTAGCAAGAATGAAGCCACTTCTACGACCAGCCAACATCAAACGGAGAAAAGAATTGGGCTAGTGAGACAGTGGAGAGGCCACTAATAACTCTAACAGTTGAGTTCTTCCTTTTTATACCTCTTGGAAGGCTCCAAGCTGAAGTTTTGGAATGCGGTTTTGGCCACTCCGCATGCAGCTTAAACATCACGGTTTGCCGGGCGCACAGATATTACTGACATAGATCCCGCCTTTATTTTAACTAATTAGCTTGCGGTTTAAAGTAATGGTGTTTAAGAGAGAGCAAACTTAGTTGGTTTCGATCGTTTATATTTCCATCGGTGGGAATCTTCTGTAATTTGTTTATATTCATATATTAAAGATATTTTTTAATCCACATCACTAACTGGTTGTTATATTATTGTTGTTATTTCCGTTCAGAACAGGTTTGAACATTTTAATGAAACGTTTTTCTTTCATCTTTCTTTCAACCTTACTTGTGTCTTGTAGTTTGTGGAAAGGAAAAATTAGAAACAATTTCTGGCCACATGTTTCTATATGTTAGCTCAATGGAATTTGGCAAACATTAATGTTCCGGATTTGCTGTCTATGGACTCGTGAGCGTTCTGATAATGCATTCCCTGTCTCGCTAAATGTGTAGTTCCTCGCAACTCGAGCATTTAATGCAGTGGATCAAATTTCTGCTTTTGCAGTTCATATCCGCGATCACCGCCACCAACCGACCAACATGACTACCGTCTCTACGACGACGACGACGACGACCACCACCACCACCAATACCACCACCAATACCACTACCACCACCGTCACTAAAACCACCATCACCACCAACAACAACACCAACACCATTATGAAGATGCACCGCCGCCGCCGCACTTCCCCACGTGCTATAATCTAATCAAGAATATTGTGGAATGTTTTATTGATGTAAAACAATGACTGGATCGATCGATAGATCGATAGATCTGTAGATAGAACCTAGTGACATCCCCACCCTCATCTTACTTCCACTTATCCGCCTTCACTCAGCTTCAGTCCAACAATACATCCATCCACCCGAACAATGTCCACCCACCCATCCATCCATCCATCCATCCAACCATCCATCCACCCGATTATCCATCTATTCAGCCAAGCGACCATTCAATCATCCACGTGTGTACCCGATTATCTACCCCCACCCCAGAAACAATCTCTCCCGTCTCCTTGAACCCATCTGTCGATTCCTTTCTCTTTCACCCCGTTCAACCATCCATTCATCCATCGATTAATCCATCCACAGATCCATTCATCCATTCATCGATCCATAAAGCCATCAAGACATCCATCCACCCATCGCTCCGTAAATCCATCTAGACATCTACCCCTCTCTCTCTCCCGCCATCCTTTCTTCCACCCCTCCCTTCCTCCTTCTGTTCATCTATCCGTCCATACATTAATCCTTCCCTCCCTCCTCCCTACTTCCCTCCCTCACATCTTCCCTCCCTCCCTCCCCTCTTCCTTCATCCATCTATCAATCCATCCATCCACCCCTCCATCCTTTTCTCCCTCCCTCCCCCCTCTCTCCCTTTCTCCCCCTCCATATCCCCCTCCCTGTCTCCCCCTCCCCCTCTTTTCCTCCTTCCCTCCTTCTCTCCTCCTACTTATCAAACTACCCACGCATGTACCCAGCTATCATTTCCTTCCCACCATCCCTCCCTAACCCCTTCCCTTCCCCCCTTCATTCATCCATCAATTCATCTAACAATCTCTCTAGTTATTCATTCAAACACCCATCTATCCACCCGAATTTTCATCATTCCACCCATGCACCTATCCACCCTTAATCCATCCATTCAAACCAACCAACCAACCAACCAACCAACCAACCAGCCAACCAGCCAGCCAGCCAACCATTTATTGAGCCATTATCCTTAGATCCACCCGTCTCGAATCCATTCATTCATCCATGTTCAGCCACCCAACCATCTACCCGTTTGCTAACCAGCCTTGAATCCACCCCACTACGATCTCTTCCCCCGGCCACTACTCACACATCCATCCATCCATCCATCCATTCATCCATCCATCCATCCATCCATCTATCCACCCATCTGCCAGTCTATCAGACTGTCTATCTGTCTATCTATCTATCTTTCTATCTGTCTGTCTGTATGTTTGTCTGTCTGTTTGTCTGTCTGTCTGTCTCTCTGTTTGCCTGTCTGTCTGTCTATCTACTCCTCTCTCCCACACCTACTTTTTCTGTCTTTATTTTTCTCTCCCTGCTTCCTCCCACTCTCTTGCTCTCTCTCACCTTCTCCCTTCTCTCTCTCTCTCACTTACTCTCACCCGCTGTCTCAACCTCTCCTCTCTTTCGCTCTCTCCTTTACATTTTAATTACTGCCCGATAATTAAGCCATCTTGTGAAACAGGTGCAGTTACGGAACTACCATTCTCGAAGATATTACTCAATATCTCTAGAATTATAACAATAAGGGCTGCTACTGCTGAGGCTGCTACTGCTGCTGTTATTGCCTCAGTCTGTTTTGCTGATTCTGTCTAAATCCATCATCTCTATGATAATGATGAAGATGATGATGATGATGACGATGATGATGATGACGATGAGGATGAAGTGATGATGATGATGATGATGGTGATGAAGGAAATGACGTTGACGAAAATGAGTATGATGCTGATGACAACGAAAACGATGATGATGACGATGGTGATGATGATGATGATGATGATGATGACGACGACGACGATGATGACGATGATGATTATGATGTTGGTGATGATGATGAGGATGATGATGATGTGGATGCTGCTGCTGCTGATGATGATGTTGATGATGATGACGATGATGATGATGATGATGTGGATGGTGATGATGATGATGATGATGATGATGATTAGGATGATAATAACGACGACGACGACGGCAAAATTGAGGATGTTGACGACGACCTTGACAATGATGACGACGACGACGACGATGATGATGATGACTATGATGATAACGACAACGATGACGACGACGACAGGGATGATAATGGAAAGGGAAAGATATAGAAACAGGGACAACAAGGGAAGAATAAAACGGAAATAACGGCTGTAATTGTTCATTATTTCCATGTTTTTTATTATTAATTATTGGTTTGTATTTTATCAATTATATTACTGCTTCGGGAATAATTAAGAGAAACACTCACAACCAGCCTATCTGTTCGTCGACAGCTCGTCCTACCAGCTACGGTACAGCTCTTCTAGCTTGCCTTCACAGACACCACGACAGAGATGTAAATCTTTCTTCATGTATTGCAGTAAATTGTCATCGTTCCTGGTGGCCCATTGCATAAATCTTAGTTAATAAATGAAGGGTTTTAAGGTGTGTCCAGTGTAAAAGGATAAATTTCCCCTGGTGCATACAAAGGTTGAATATCTCCAATTTGGTGTTCATATATAAATCAGAGATGCGAGAGCTCTTGACGACCAACCGCTTTTCAGTAGTGTAGAGGTCAAATATGGAGCTAAAGTAGGGGAAATTATGGAGGGCAATAAGCAAAGAAAATGGAAGGAAACAGAATAAGAACTGATAAAAAGCAAATAAAAAAATGGCTTGAAGTTCTCGAAAAGATACCTGAGTACTTGAACTTTTGTAGTACTCAGTTTGTATAAGTTGTCCATCTGTCTGTCTATCTGTCTGTTTGTCTGTCTTTCAGTCTGTCTGTCTATCTATATTTTATGGATTTACCATGCTATCATTGGTTTCATGCGAAAACATCACAATTATCAGACTTCCACTTAAAACTGATGGTAATTTTGAGGAAAGAACGTAGCCCAGTTTATTTAATGTTGGCCTTAAAAGGGACTAACCTAATGAATTGCTAAGAGACTTGTATATATGGGTATGTGAGAGAGAGGAGCAACAGGTGTCACAAGGTAATAGGTAATTGATAATAACATCTCTAACGGTCTATCTACAACCGAGAAATCACTCTCTTCTTCAGAGAATATGGGTGACTATCAGGTCGAAGCTAAAGCAAAAATGCTTTGTAGGAATTTTGCAGTACTCTGTATAAGTGGTTAGCTCCGGAACATGGTCAAAGATAGGGGAGGCGGCTGTTTCTTCATACGGAGGTTGAACCTATCTGAAATTCTCCTTAACATTTATATATAGGTGTAGGAGTGGCTGTGTGGTAAGTAGCTTGCTTACGAACCACATGGTTCCGGGTTCAGTGCCACTGTGTGGAACCTTGGGCAAGTGTCTCCTACTATAGCCTCGTGCTGACCAAAGCCTTGTGAGTGGATTTGGTAGACAGAAACTGAAAGAAGCCCGTCGTATATATGTATATATATATATACATACATATATACGACGGGCTATATAAACATATATACGACGGGCTTCTTTCAGTGTCTGTCTACCAAATCCACTCACAAGGTTTTGGTCAGCACGAGGCTATAGTAGAAGACACTTGCCCAAGCTTCCACACAGTGGGACTGAACCCGGAACCATGTGGTTGAGAAGCAAGCCACTTACCACACAGCCACTCCTAGGCCTATATATAAATGTTAAGGAGAATTTCAGATAGGTTCAACAATATCATGATACATATATTTGGCGATAGAACGATGCGTATCAGTCGTTAAAATATTAAAACATATTAAATATTCATGAATACACACATATCTATATAAAAAACCCTAATATATAAGTAGATGAGTGAAATTAGGTCAGAACATATGTATGTATGTGTGTGTGCGCGTCTGTATGTGTGTGAGTGTATTCGCCCAAGCACGTTTTCTAATAACCCCATTTTTTTTAGTATAACACGTTTTCTATTGTACCTATGGCATCTTGTAGTCAATAAAGAATTTCTTTCTTTCTTTCTTTCTTTCTTTCTTTCTTTCTTTCTTTCTTCTTCTTCTTCTTCTTCTTCTTCTTCTTCTTCGTCATCGTCATCGTCGTCATCATTATCATCATCATCATCTTCTTTTTTCTTCTTCATCATCATCATCATCGTCGTCATCGTCATCAACATCATCATCGCCATCATCTTCTTCTCCTTCTTCTTCTTCTTCTTCTTCTTCTTTCTCTTCTTCTTCTTGTTCATTGTTATCGTCATCATCCTCATCACCACCACCACCACCACCACCACCGTCATCATCATCATCATCATCATCATCATCATCATCATCATCATCATCCTTATTATTATTATTATTGTCATCCGGTTATCAGATTACAAGAAATAGCTCCTCAATTTGAACATAACCAATTTTCGATTCTTTTGAAGACGAACTTCGGGCTCATTAAACCAGCACTAATACCAAACTAAAAGACACCACAAGCTGCAGCAGCAGCAGCAGCAACAACAACAACGACCAACACCACCACGACCACCACCACCGCCGCCACCAAGCTACCGCTGTACTTTTCCCCTGGTTTCATTCTTTCAAAATTATATTTCTAAAACCCTGAGTACACTAAAAGCCACTTTTGAGTAACTGTGTGATCAATAATTAGTGAAGGTGCTAAAATAAAGAAATTACTTGGCTTTTGATTAATATTAAGGATAATAATTATAGTAATAGTAGTAGTAGTAGTAGTAGTGGTGGTGGTAGTAGTAGTAGTAGTAGTAGTAGTAGTAGTAAGAGTAGTGGGTAGTATTAATAGTAGCACCTGTTGCAGTAGTGATTGTAGTGGCGGTGGTAGTTGTAGGAGTGGTTGTGGTAAAAATAATAGAAGTCGTGGCAGTAGTAGTAGTGGTTGTGGTGGTGGCAGTAGTAGTACTGGTTATGTTAGTAGTTGTGGTAGTAGTACTAATGTAGACTAATGTATCGTTCATTTGTGACTGTAATGTGTGAGTGAAAGGAATTTGACAGCACCTTCTTGCAGATCGAGCGACCATGTAGAGAGACTGCATCTGAACAAGGTCGCTCGATCTGGAGAGCTTAGTTTCGTATTGTTCCTGAATAAACTGGAGGTGGGATAAAAGACTATAACCTTGTAAATACTTCTGTTATTGGAAAGTACAAAATTATTATATTGTCTGCAATGAAGGATTACCTCAGGCTTTCTTTTTATGAGGTTAATGCTTTACGTGGTGCGTTGGCTGTGTGTATGAAGGTGCGTGACCTTGAGGTTAGAGTGTTCCACTCACGATCGCTAGATCGTGGTTTCAATTCTCGGACCAGGCGGTGCATTGTGTTCTTGAGCAAAACACTTCATTACACATTGATTCAGTCCATTCGACCACAGTGGAGGCACATGGCCTAGTGGTTAGAGCAGCGGACTCGCGGTCGAGGGATCGCGGGTTCGAATCTCAGACCGGGTAATGTGTGTGTTTATGAGCGAAACACCTAAACTCCACGTGGCTCCAGCAGAAGGTATTGGCGAACTTCTTTCGCCACAACTTTCTCTCATTCTTTCCTCCTGCATCTTGCAGCTCCCCTGTGACGGACCGGCATCCCGTCCACGTGGGGAACCTATACGCCAAGGAAACTGGGAAACCAGCCCTTATGAGCCAGGCATGGCTTTAGAAGGAACAAACAAAGCATTTGGCCACGTAAATAAGTAATCTTGCCACAGACCGACGTCCCATTTAGAGGGAATGTTTTGATCTCAGTTGCACACGTCATGGAAACCGAATGATATGCCAGCAGAGTCTTAGGGATCAACAACAAAACACATACACACCTCATACACACCTCACACACATGTTTCACACTTGATTGCGTGTAGGTCATGACAGGAGAGGATGTGGTGTTATACAGCATTGTTTCTTTGTTTGGATTGTGTGTTTGTATGCTGCTGCAAGAGAC
>NW_021834007.1:0-2500 GCF_006345805.1 Octopus sinensis | reverse complement strand
ACACACATAGATATATGAATATGCACGCATATATATACGCTCACACACACAAACACACACACACACACATATATATGTGTATATATATATGATATATAATATATATATATATATATATATACATAAATACATACACACCACACATACACACATATATATGCATACACAGTGATAGATGCACGCACATAAATACATAAATACATAAATATATTCATATATATATATATATATATATATATATATACATACATATATATAATATACTTAAATATATATGTAATTATATTTACGTATGTACAATTATATTTTTATATATATACACATAATTACATATAAAAGTTTAAGAGAGAGAGAGAGAGAGAGAGTGATAGAAAGAGTGAGAGAGAGAGTGGGTGAGAGAGATGTAAACTGATATATACACGTATACACACTCACATATTCACGCACGAATACATGCACGAACTCCCACATATCCTCCTGAACATTCTCCGCCTTATTTTAATGATCGCTTATTCCACGCGGGTATACATACACACAGGTGCGCGTGCGTATATAATAATAATAATAATAATAATAATAATAATAATAATAATAATAATAATAATAAAATAATAATAATAATGATGATAATAATAATAATGATAATAATAATAATAATAATAATAATAATAAAAATAATAATAATAATAATAATAATAATAGTAGTAGTAGAATGGATTATTATTATTGTTGTTGTTGTTATTATTATTATTACTATTATTATTATCATTATTATTATTATCATCATCATCATTATTATTATTGTTTTTATTTATTAATGTAAATGTTAGATTTGATAATTCCTGCGATGTACTTACAGAGAAATGGTTTTTCTAAAATACCATTTGGATAAGAATGGCTTTAGCTATATTTTTTTCAAAGACTATTTTATTGATATTATGCAAGATTTCGATAATTCCTTATTATTTCCGTATACTTTCCTGAATATTTGAAAAATATATATACACTTAACTATACAGATATATTCACTTAAACATACACACGCAACCCCAATAGATACATACATGAATACATCCATAAATGCATACGTATGTATACACATGCAAACACAGAGGGACGCATATCTATCTATCTATCTATCTATCTCTATCTATCTATCTATCTATCTATCTATCTATCTATCTATCTATCTATCTATCTATCTATCTGTCTATCTAACTATTTATCTACCTACCTATTTCTTTACTACCCACAAGGGGCTAAACACAGAGAGGAAAAACAAGGACAGACAAACGCATTAAGTCGATTATATCGACCCAAGTGCGTAACTGGTACTTAATCGATCCCAAAAGGATGAACGGCAAAGTCGACCTCGGCGGAATTTGAACTCAGAACATAGAGACAGATGAAATACCGCAAAGCATTTCGCCCGGTGTGCTAACGTTTCTGCCAGCTACCTACCTACCTACCTACCTACCTACCTACCTACCTATGATGTATGTATGTATGTATGTATGTATGTATGTATGTATGTATGTATGTATGTATGTATGTATGTATGTATCTATCTATCTATCTATCTATCTATCTTTCTTTCTTTCTATCTATCTATATGCACACAAAATGACGTAGGCAGCTGTACGCAACATAAAACCAAAGAACAAAAATTCAATTGTCACGATTTGTGACAGAGGGTGGTGGGTAGCACCTCCTTTCGTGCTACAAGGGAGCACATTTCCATACACTAACAGGAGAGATAACCGCCCCATAAGCGATGCTAGATTACTAGACTAGACTAGTTTCACCTGTAAAATTGCAGGTAAGCTACTTACCACACAGCCACTCTTGTGTTTGTTGGTATTTGTTTACAACAGTGTAAGACAGTGTAAATACCGCGTAGGTATTTTATTCACGTAAGGGTGATAACTCTGCAACTAAAGATTGATAAGAAGAGTTGCCCGTCTGAATAATGAGAGTGAGAGTTCTATATAACGTATACTAAACTACAAAAAAAAAATCATGAAGGGAGTGCTCCAGTCTGGCCGTAGTCGAAGGAATGAAATCAATAAAAGAATGAGAATAAAATAAGAAAATTTAAGAGAAAAGCATCTCAATTTTACAAAAATAAAACTGGGAAAATAAATCATTTGAAAATAAATCGCCATTATATTGTATTTTAAAATTTTCTCATCTTGTATAAAATAAATATATTTAAAAAAACAGAAAAAAATTCCACAAAAATAAAAGATCGCACGCACACACAATCCCACACGTAAACTCACTCACACAAACAAACACACACACACACACATACATACGGCCACTGGGTCTCGAAACTACGTTGTCAAGCACGGATACACACCACAGATTTATAAAATTACCATCAATTACTTCGTCATTATTCAAAGCGAATGCCAGAGCTTCTTTGCATTGTTAACCATCATCATCATCATCATTATTATTATTATTACTATTATTATTATTATTATTATTATTATTA
>NW_021834006.1:27500-60000 GCF_006345805.1 Octopus sinensis | reverse complement strand
TACATACATACATACATACATACATACATACATACATACATACATACATACATACATACATTCACATATATACATGCACACTGAAACTGAAAAACTTCACAAAACTGTTACCGCGATTTTCACGTAATCGATCGTCAGACAGAAGTGACTATTTGGAGCATTACAACGGTTTATAAATTGCTTTAAATGGTGTAAAGAATGTTATTAGGCCAATAATCAAATAAACCTTTTAAGCTGACCAGACGGCAATGGGGTGGATGATATTTAAAATTGAATGGAAAAGGTGATTGACCGTTGATGGTGAGGGTGTGTGTGTATATATGTTTCTGTGTGTGTGTGGGTGAAAGCATTTTTACAGAAGTATGTATGTCATTATTCAATTTTATTTCAAGGTTTTTTGCCAATAGAGAAAGAGTCGGTTGCTAACCTAGATCCAAAGCTCTTTCATTGGAATTTCATCATCATCAACAAAGTATGTATGTATGCATGTATGTATGTATGTATGTATGTAGTATGTATGTATGTATGTATGTATGTGTATGTATGTATGTATGTATGTGTGCAGATTTGTATGTTTTGTTTTATGTATGTCTTCTCATGCATATAATTGCATATCTGGACATGCTCATATATATTTAAATGATAAACCTCTGGTAAGTTTTACATACATGCATACAGATGTATGTATGTATGTATATATGTATGTATGTATGTTTGTATGTATGTATGTATATATGTATGTACGTGTATGTATGTATGCCTGTATGTATGTATGTATGTATGTGTATGTATGTATGCCTGTATGTATGTATGTATGTATGTTTATATGTATGTATGAATGTATGTATGTATGTATGTATGTGTGTGTATGTATGTGTATGTATGTATGTATGCATGCCTCTGTGCATGTATGTATGTATGCATCTATGCATGTATTTGTACATGAAGATATATATGTGTATGTTCTCTATTTGTTTCTTTCGTTGTTCAAAAACTTTCGTTTCCTATGTTTTGGTTTTTTATGTTCTCGTTTCTCATTTTGTTCACGTTTTTGATGTCGTGTACCCATATATGCATGCATATGTACACATATATGTATGCATATATGCATATATTCATATATTATTTATATATATCGGGGGTGGAGGACCCCCTTCGGTCACGACACTGACCATGGGATTGCAACTAGAAAGTTACCCTCCTAGTCACAAGTCTGGGCAAGGTGGTTTATGGAAGACCAACAGTCGCCCATGCATACCAGCCTCCCCTCTCTACGCCACCAGTGTTATCCAAGGGAAAGACAAAGGTCGATAGAGCTTGGCACCTGTGACGTCGCAACTCATTTCTACAGCTGAACGAACTGGAGCAACGTGAAATAAAGTGTCTTGCTCAAGAACACAACACGCAGCCCGGTCCGAGATTCGAGCTCACAACCTCACGATCGTAAGCTCGACGCTCTAACCACTGAGCCATGTGCCTTCACTATTATATATATTATATTATATTATATATATATTATAAATATATATTATATATATATCATATCATATTATATTACATATATATATATTATAAATATATATATATATATAAAAGGAAGATTGCTCTGCATTTAAATTGATGAAATGATTGCATTCTTAAATTAAATGGAGTTGCACGAAACGATCGTACTGCATTACCTCTGGATATCCTTCTTGCTTATTTTGATTTTATACATATGTATATATGTATGTGTGTGTGTGTGTTTGTGTGTGTGTGCGCGCGTGCGTGCGTGTACGTTTATATATGTGTTTATGGAGAAAGGATTATGCTTATTGGCAGCCAGATGAACAGCTTACCATATTGACAATTACGTGGAGTGGGTGCTATGGTATACGGTTCCTGTTCATGAACCCTACTGACAGCCAGGTGGACTCTGTAAAAGTGTGGGCTGTCCCATTTCATGGCACCTTTTGTCATCCAGACGGACTGAGCACAACATTAAACGACTGAATACACCAGGCGAAGCAGTGAATTCTATTCCGATATCTAATCAGATGGATCGAGTACAATGTTGAATTGTTAGACTCAGTGGGTCATCGCCAAACTGCACCACCTCATTGTACTTATTTTGTAGCTGATAGAGTCTACTGAAAGTATTCAAAACTTTGGAGGTGCTGTTAAACTGGGTGATGCATTAAGACTACCACACCCTGTTATATAAAACATAACCATATAGCCATCATCCTATAGTCATAGACACACTCACGCGGGTAGGCGCAAGCACACACACACACACACACACACACACACACACACACACACACACACGCGCGCGCACACACACACACACACACACACACACATACACACACACACACACGCACACACACTATCTGCCCAGTTTTATTAATAAGGCTGAGCTCAGACTAAAACTAATATGGAAGTATCTTTGGCCAACTTGCTCTACATTGGAATCAAATTAAGACGGCGAGCTGGCAGAAACGTTAACACGCCGGGCGAAATGCGTAGCCGTATTTCGTCTGCCGCTATTTCGTTCTGAGTTCAAATTCCGCTGAGGTCAACTTTGCCTTTCATCCTTTCGGGGTCGATAAATTAAATACCTATTTCTTTACTACCCACAATGGGCTAAACACAGAGGGGACAAACGGATTAAATCGATTATCGATTATATCGACCCCAGTACGTAACTGGTACTTAATTTATCGACCCCGAAAGGATGAAAGGCAAAGTCGACCTCGGCGGAATTTGAACTCAGAACGTAACGGCAGACGAATTACCGGTAAGCACTTCGCCCGGCATGCTAACGCTTCTGCCAGCTCGCCGATAAATTAAATACCAGTTACGCACTGGGGTCGATATAATCGACTTAATCCGTTTGTCTGTCCTTGTTTGTCCCTTCTGTGTTTAGCCCCTTGTGGGTAATAAAGAAACAGGAAGTTTGTTATATGGCCATTTGTGAATGAAATGCAACGATTACGGGGAGTTTAAACTTCTACTAGAGATGGTAAACAACAGTGAAACGCCTTTTTTGTCAATGAGGAAATACTTATCCGTCACAAATATTATTATTGTGGTTTCCCCATTATATCTGAACTTAATGTGGCAAGCAATGAAATTGATTTCACCTCCTTAGCTACAATGTATCAAATAGATGGCGCCTGGCAATTGATTAACTCGCAGACAGTACTTTTTCCCTCTCTGTCTGTGTATAACAGTTTGGTCTGACTGTCTGCCACTCTCTTTCTCACTTTCTCTCTTGCTTTCTGCTTGCCTGTCTGTCTGCCTTTCTTTTCCTCTCCCTCTCTCCCACTCTCTATCTTTCTTTTATTTGTCATCTAAACTAGACAACGTTGAATTCCCAATGTCGTAGGCTTAATCTATCGACTGATTTAACACTGCAACCTGGCTCGTGGATGTCATTGATGGAGTCTTCGCAGGTGCAAGCATTCTCAGAGACTGCAAGAATATAAGCTCAGTCCCTTCCGTGAAACCATTCTTCCACCCTTGAAAACAACATAATGACCATGAGCTGTTTGATGTGGTCATAGGCTCATGTGATGGGGCTGTAGTTTTTGAGCTAATATGATTGTATAAGTTAGATTCACTTTATAGAGAGGCTTTTATAGAGATGATGGTCTGGTGATGTCTAGCAATATGAATTTTCTGATATACGCGTATTTAGGAAAAAATATTTGGGTATTATCTGAGTCTTTCACCTGCACGATTTTCACTAAGAAAAAAAAAACTTGGATTTTTGCATGGAGTTACGTACCCTGACAACCTAATATGAGTGAAATATCCGAGGCTTCCACTCCACCCCAACTCGTATTCTGGGCCCAAGAAAGGGTTTTGTAGCATATTAGGAGATCACCGGAATTCATTCAATGAAAAAAAAAAATTCTAATGATTTCGGGATATGGAAGTGGGGCAGTCTCCCACCCACTCATTTTTTTTTCGAACAAAAATAAGGGGTTTGCTGCATATTAGGAGGTCAGGGTACTTGATTCCATGCAATAAATCCGAATTTTGTTTTAAGTTAGTGAAAACTGTTCGGGTGAAAGGATCAAAATTTACTAAAATTTGTGTATTTAAAGAGTCTCACATAAGTATAACAATTAGTACAAATATCAGTGGAGATAATTTTCTGACATTACATTAGTATTACCCATCTAGGAGAGCAAAGGAAGAATTTCTATGTACTGGTAAATCCTTCAGCCAATGCGCTATATTTCTAGCTATAGCGTTTGTAAACTTTTATATGATGAAGTGATTACTTGTGCTTTATCCTACAATAATATTACATTAAAACATTGAAGAAATATAATACATCCCACTTAACATCTTACATAGTCTTAAAAAACCCACACCAACATGATATTATCTGTATAAGCCTCCAGTTAGCGTGGGTGTAGTATCTAATATTGTAAAATCACTTTTAAGCCTCGTGCAGATGTATTTTCCCGTTGATCATATGCACTATAAAGTCTTTAACACGAGCTCATTGAAAGCTAGCTGCAGGGCACAAGCAATTTAAATAATTGGATTTCTGACACGTCTTGAAGATATAACAGCTTTGCGCTATGTAATTAACCGCACTGTAATTGTGGCAGCATTAACTGATGTTTACCTGATAACAAATGTCTTTGCAAGGAGTTGGCTTATTGTGTTTAAGTGAAGTTAAGAGAATGTAGCGAACTAATTTATTTAGATATCGCATAAAGTAAGAACAGATACAAACAACATATGTATTCTTTTAGAGACACACAGAAAAGAAATACTACACCTCTATCACAGTGTATCTGGAAACTTAAAGATGAAGGTACCGCAAAATTTATGATATCGAAGCCAATGTTTGAATTTGCACAACCGTATTCTGAAAGATTAATACTTGCTACATGTTTGTCTCTGATTATTTAAAAAATTGATGTCTCTTTTCATTCAACTTGTTAAATTCTAGAAATGAGGCGATTCTCACGTGCAGTCACCAAAACAGTATTAGCTTATTCTATCCAATTATTCATTCTTCTGATTTACGTGAAATGGATTTTAAATTATAAGAAAAAATGTTTAAGTTCTTTAAAGTACTTTAAACATTTTTTTTTTCATATTTACAGTTCTCATTCCAAACTCACATCTTTGAATCAGTCTTCTTAGTAGGATATTGTCTGAAATCTGCCGATGCATCGTAAACTGAACTCCTCGTTTGCTTAATAATGGGAAAAAATAAGTTGAATCTGATTTTTGTTTTAAATCTTGTTATGTTTCAATTTATTTAAGGAATGATTACCCGTTTCTTTTCCATTTCAAAATTTTGGCCTTCTTTCTTCTCTTTTGTTTTCTTCCCTTATTATGACATTCTTTCTTTCTTTCCTTCTTTGTCATCTCCTCTAAAAGAATACACGATTCTCTCGCTCATCCTCCTCATTCTCTTTCTCTCTCTTTCTCTACTCTCTTTCTTTCTCTTCTCTCTCTCTCTCTCTCTCTTTCTCTGCTTCATAAACTTCTATACTTTCACATCTCCCCCCTCCGTCTCTTTTTACCAATTTTCCACCTACGTTCTCCATTATCTATTAACCATATAGACACGGATTATTTCTACCTTTCCTTTACACACACATGTATGTATATATATATATGTATCCATGTAGGTATGCATGCATGTATATATACAAATACAATCATGTATGTAGGTATGTATATATGCATCTATGTAAGTATGTAGATATATGTATACGTGTGTGTATACATAAATATATAAGACAAAGAGATGACAAACAACAAGAGAAGGACTTAGTTCTCTATGCATATATATATATATATATAATATATAATATATATAATATATATATATATACATGCATTTAGACACATATAACATATCCTATCATATATACACATACACACATCTACGTATCTACTTCATATGCATATGCTCACATAAAGACACCTTGTGGTATATAAAAATACACGCAAGTATATATATTTACTACATATACATATAGGCGCAGGAGTGACTGGGTAGTAAGTAGCTTGCTTTCCAACCACATGGTTCTGGGTTCAGTCCCACTGCGTGGCACCTTGGGCAAGTGTATTCTACTATAGCCTCGGGCCGACCAAATCTTCTAAGTGGATTTGGTAGACGGAAACTGAAAGAAGCCCGTCGTATATACATATATATATATGTGTGTGTGTGTGTGTGTGTGTGTGTGTGTGTGTGTGTGTGTATGTTTGTGTGTCTGTGTTTGTCCCCCCCCAACATCGCTTGACAGCCGATGGTGGTGTGTTTACGTCCCCGTAACTCAGCGGTTCGGCAAAAGATACCGATAGAATAAGTACAAGGCTTCCAAAGAATGAGTCCTGGGGTCGATTTGCTCGACTAAAAATGGTGGTGCTCTAGCATGGCCGCAGTCAAATGATTGAAAAAAGTTGAAGAGTAAAGAGTATACATATCTACGTGTGTATATATATATATATATATATTTCAACAATTGAGGGCAATTAATAATTATTATCAATTTCACCAAGTGTTCAGTATGCAAAGGGACCTTCAAGGCGAATTCAATTATTACATGATATAAAAGGGCTTAGTAAAATAAATTACTTTGCCGCATACTGAATTATTAGAAATAGCAGCAAAAAAACTTTTTTAAAGCTATTCTAATACTTAAGAAAATCTCTCTCATATATAGTGTTTGCTTAATTCAACTCACAAAAGTTTGGGGTAAGGACATCGAAAATCAAATGCTAAGGTTATTCGAGAACGTACGTTTTCAATTAGTCAAAACAACATTTCTATCATCGGCTCAGAAATTCCTGGTTTTGATTGGAAACACTGAAATAAGAACAACCACCTTTCGAACATACATCTTCGAAAGGGTATGTTCTTATTTTCAGTGTTTCCAAACCAAACCAAGGAATTTCTGAGCCGATGATAGAAATGTTGTTTTTGACTAATCTTGAAACGTACGTCTCGAATAACCTTAGCATTTGATTTTTCGATGTCCTTACCCCACACTTTTTGAGTTGAATAAGCCAAACACATATATGAGAGAGATTTTCTTTAAGTATTAGAAATAGCTTTAAAAAAGTTTTTTGGCTGCTATTTCTAATGAGTTCAGTATGCGGCAAAGTAATTTATTTTACTAAGCCTTTTATATAATATATATATATATATATATATATATATATATTCACACACATACACACACACATTTATCGATACGTTACCTTTCATAAACATACATATACATATTCTACCTTATATACAGGTGCAAACACCTACTTACCCAACATTACACACGCATACAGACACATAAACGTACCGTACATGCACCTACCCAGACGCATACACATGTATGCATACTCTACCATACACACACATACAGGCACGGAACCAAACACACACGTATAGCATACAATATATACTCACGCATTACTTTTAACATACACATTCACATACACACATATACATATACTGCTGTACACACATATATACATACCATATCATACATACATATACATGCATATCTTACCATGTATAGATACATACATACCATACATACATACATACATACATACATACATACATACATACATACATACATATACACACATACATACATACATACATACATACATACATACATACATACATACATACATACATACATACACATTCTCATACCTTACTGAACATACTCGTGTACATACAAACACACACATACATACACCCTGCCATACATACACATACGCTTTTTTACATGCCCTGCCATACACACATATATAATATACATATACACACACATCCCTAGAATGTATACACATACAAACATATACATACCCATACTATACATACACACACATATATATATATGCACAAATTACATAGCATATAGGTCTTCACGAATTTGTATACCTTACAAACACATATTCACATAATATACATTCCTGACCATACATATACATACACACACATTTCACATGGACAGTCATACAGTCACGCACACACACACATACACATGCAAACACACACGCACACACACACACACACACACACAAACATATACACATACATAAAAACTATGAGCATGACATAATACAGATCTCATCACCCGTACACCTGTACACATTTATAAACGGACACACATCTTATTTACGTAATGTTGTAACATATATATTCACATACAGCTCTCGCTTACCCATGCGTGCATACATATACTTATACACATACATAGTCCATATGCATAGACTCGCATAACATCACACACAAATATAATTAGCTCAGATGTGTAATCTAGTTTAAAATCTTTCGCAAAAAACACAAGCAAAATATTTTTCAATTTGTGTGTGTGTGTGTATATATATATATATATATATATATATATATATGAATTGTCAGTATACATATATATATTATTATATATGTATTTATGCATATATATATATCTGTGTATATATATATGTATATATATATATATATATATATATATATATATACATATACATATATATATATATGTGTAATAATATATATATATATATATATATATATATGTTTATATATATAATATATATATATATATACATACATACACATATACATATATATATGTGTGTATATAATATATATATATATATATAATATATATATATATATATATATATATAATATATTATATATTATATATATATATTATATATGTATATATATATATATATACTATATATATATATATATTATACATACATACATACACATATACATATATATATATATATATATATATATATATATGAATGGCTATATGAACAAACAAATGCATGTCTATAAACACAGGTAGATACACAATGCATAAACATATACACATATATGTATGAATGTGTGTGTGGTCTATGTATATATATATATATATATATTATATATATATATATATATATAATATGTGTGTGGTGTGTGTATGTATGTGTGTTTGTGTGTGCATGTATACCATGCATACATATATATTATTTGTATACATACAAGTATATGCAAGTCTACCCATCTTTGTCACTCTCTCTCTCTACTCTCCCCTCTCTAGTCTCTTTCTATCTCTCTCTCTCTCTCTCTCTCTCTCTCTCTCTCTCACTCTCAGACACACATGCAACACACATACACACACACAGATTCATATATATATTTTTAAAGGTGGTATGTGATTCAAGTATGGTGAGTGGAAGGTATGGGGAGTTTATTTTTCTCAAATTTTCATATTTTTTTTCCCAATCTCAAACTTTCTTTTCATTAGAAAGATTTTTTTTTTTTGTTTTTCACGCCAGAAAGTATAAATTTAACAGAATCTGTAAAGGATGGCTTCTTGGCAGGTGTGTTAAGGGTGGTAACCTATAGTGATACAATAGAAACAATATTGAATCTGTCTACAGTAGGTGTGATCACCATGGTTGGGTTGATCTTACAAAATAAAGAAGTGAAATGGTGGCTGTTTATGAGTTTAAATTAAAGGCAGTGCAGTGTGGAATAGTAAAAGTTTTGGGCTTCACAATAGAATGGATTGATGATACCTTTCACCAACACACTCTTGCCTATTTCTTTATTACCCACAAGGGGCTAAATATAGAGGGGACAAACAAGGACAGACATAGGTATTAAATCGATTACATCGACCCCGGTGCGTAACTGGTACTTAATTTATCGACCCCGAAAGGATGAAAGGCAAAGTCGACCTCGGCGGAATTTGAACTCAGAACGTAACGACAAGCGAAATACCGCTAAGCATTTCGCCCGGCACGCTAACGTTTCTGCCAGCTCGCCGCCTTTGCCTCAACCCCAGCATCTCACGCATGCATTGTCCTCTCTTTTCGTATTCTGTACTGCTACTACTGTGGCCTCTGCTTAATACAACACTCCTCGATTCATAAGAACTGGGAATGCACTCGTTCTGCTGCTGCTAGTTGCGGTAGATATCAGCCACGAAGTCTCCAAATAAGGCTGGTATGTAAAATTAAGGCTCATCGGGCAGACCATCCAAACCAGGAGATTTGCCTGTTGTGCAACCCAAACATCGCTTCCCATAGTTCTGTAGCTGATTTCGGCTTTTCGTAGCATTGCTTCCCTCACCGAGAGTGTCGAGGCAGGTTGTCGATGTAAGTACTCAGATCCTTTTGAAATGCAACCCACCGCTAGTCTCGAACAGTTGAACGAAGTGCTGCGGAAGTTGCCTCAAACATCTCGGGTTCGAGTAATAAGAGCTCATCATGATCCATCATAGACTGAATTCCAGCTTTGTTACAACACTGCGCCTCTTCCACTCGAGCCTGTTTGACAGCTTTCGTAACCCTTGTGTCTTGGAGCACGCATCTTAGCTCTGACAAAGCAGCCTTCGTGCTTTGAGGGGAAAAAATTGGTGAAGGACCGATCTCGTCGCTTGCACGTCAGTTGCGATGCCTTTCCTGAGCGCCCATCAATCATTGAATAAATAAGTTACAAGCAATCAATACATGGACAATTGCATTATTGAGGTGTAACACAGGTATTATCGGTCTGAGGAAAAAGGAGCTACAGAGGCTGGACTGAAAAATCGAGAAAACAACTCACATTGTAAGAGTGATATTGACAGGCTGTATTTAACCAGACACAAAGATGAGTGGGTGCTAATCAGCTGTGAAAGTTGCTCAGACGAAAATAGCTTGGGGTGGTATATGAAGGGTATCTATAGTACCCATGAGATGGCAGAACCGTTAGCATGCCGGGCGAAATGCGTAGCCGTATTTTGTCTGCCGTAACGTTCTGAGTTCAAATTCCGCCGAGGTCGACTTTGCCTTTCATCCTTTCGAGGTCGATAAATTAAGTACCAGTTATGCACTGGGGTCGATGTAATCAACTTAATCCGTTTGTCTGTCCTTGTTTGTCCCCTTGTGGGTAGTAAAGAAATAGGTATATGAAGGGTATATATAGTACCCATAATAAACAACCTCATACGCTGGTTTCGGTGAGCATATCGGGTAGAGTCAGGAGAGATGTTTGCGTGGACACAAAGGGGTAGAAAGATAAAAAAAAAAAAAGAATAAGGAAGACAAAAGAAAAGGAATTTACGAGAGAGGTGATCAAAAATACAGATGCCGGGGAATGGTGGCACTGTTTAAAGAAAAACGACTGAAAGCCAGAAACAGAAACGGTTATCTGTGCTGCGCAAGAGCAAGCACTTAGGATAAATTACCTGAAATGCAGGATAGACAATGCAGCAGAAAATGACATGTGTAAGGTAACAAATGTGAGACTGTATAGCATTTGGCGAATGAAAGCTAGCCAGATAAGAATACAGAAGAAGGCAGGATAATATTGCAAGTATGATTCATTACATGTTTGACAGATATGGATTAGGGAGTGCAAAGATGTGGTAAGGGCAAATCTCAGAAAGAGTAACCGAGAATGACATGGTAAGGACACAGTATGATGTAATATGACGAAACGATTCAATGTGATCATGAAATTGAACACCGAAAGCTGTATATAGTGGTTGTGAATAAAGAAGAAAAAAATACCCTGTTTAATCATACATATTGCATGCCCTGGTGATGACTGCTTATCGCAAAGAGAAGGGAAGCTAGCCAAAAATGACATTTAAGAAGGAAATCAAAGGATTGCGGTAACTGAAGGCAAGTGTCGAACCCGTATTGGGGGACAGAGTATTGCAAAGAAATGAGAAGCAGGTTAGACATGGTGATGTTTAAGTGGGAAATGAACGGACTGTTGTGATTGAAGGCGAGTATCGTACTCCTAATTGGAGCTTTGAGAGCTCACAGACTGGAGTGAAAAGATAAAGGTGTAATGTGCGATCGAGCATCTGCAGATTATAGCGTTGCTTGGGAAAGCACAAATCGTCCGCAGAGTTCTTAACGTCTGAGTGAAGAGGGTTACCTTAGCCCCACTGGTTGTGAACCAGCGAAGGCATTGGGTTCACCCCCACCCACCAGTAACAACAACAACAACAACAACAGCAGTTTAGTACCTTATTTCATCAGTTCCTGAAAAGACAAGGACAAGAATTAGAGGAGGAGGAGGAGGAGGAAGCAGGTAGTTTTGTTGTTGTTGTTGATGTTGTTCTTGGTGGTGGTGGTGGTGGTAATGATGATGATGAGGAGGATGAGGAGGCAGAATAGGAGGTGGTGTCAGAAGAGGTGGAGTCGGGGAAGGTGGAGTCGAAGGCGGAGTCGGGGTTTGCAGCCGGAGGAGTCAGAGGAAAGTATGATGATGGTGATGATGATGATGATGATGATGATGATGATGATGATGAAGATGATGATGACGACGACGTCGATGATGATGATAGACAGAAAGGAAGGACGAAAAGAAGAGGATGTAGGTTAGAGAGAAAACACCTCTCCAAACTAGTTCCATTTAGATTCCATAAATGACATAACCAAACTCTATTCCCAAAACCCAATATATACCATTCCTATGCAATTCAGGCATATATTTAGTCCGCCTTCGACTCTTCAACAAATTACATCGCATACTTCACTCCCAACTATAAATTATGTCATTATAATTATTATTATTATCATTATTAGTATTATTATTATTATTATTATTATATTATTATTATTATTATTATTATTATTATTATTATTATTATTAAATGTTTAAGTGTTTGTTGAAGACATCGAAGCCATAAGAGAAATTTTGTCTGAAATGAAGAATTTCTATATAGATTTTGGTAAAAAGCAGCCAAAGAAATGCGGAACAGATAAGATATATATGTTATGGCGAAGGTGGAGGGGGGGAGAAAGGGGTATAGAATGTAAAGAGGATGTGTGATTTTAAAGCGTTTATGTTTTGTAGACTGTTTTTGGTGTCATTATACGCATATTATGACATTTTTTATGGGTTTCTTCATATATGTATGTAGGTATAGCACGTTCGTATCTATCTTTCTCTCTCTCTCTCTCTCTCTCTCTCTCTCTATTTCTCCTCTCTCTCTTCTATATATATATATGATTGTATGTATGTATATATATATATATATATTATTTATATATGTATGTGTATAAACGTATATATGTGTGCGTGATATATATATATATATCTATATATATATATATCATACACACACATATAAATATATATATATATATAAGTAGATAGATAGATAGATAGATAGATAGATAGATAGACAGACAGACAGACAGACAGATAGACAGATAGATAGATAGATAGATAGATAGATAGATAGATAGATAGATAGATAGATAGATAGAGTGATTCACACATACATACATACATACATACATACATACATACATACATACATACATACATACATACATGCATACATATTAGAGGGGCTGCTGAAAAGCTCCTCCGAGTTCTTTCATAGGGCTGAGACAAACCGAAAGACTGCTGCAATAAGTGTATGAATCTAAGATGGGAATATATTGAATAAAATCATAATTAACTGATCTTTTTCTTTTTCCCAAGGCCAGGAACTTTTCAGCACCCCTCATATTTGTGTGTGCGCGCGTGTATGTATATAATATATATACACACACATATAGATATATATACACATATACACACATACATATGTCTATATATAATAATCAGGGATTAATCTGATAGCTCTGCGTCAGCGAGAATTGAAAAAAAATATAGAAAATATAGAAAAGAGGAAAAGGAGTACAGTGAATTTGCCGTGAAGAGTGGAATATCCAACGTTTCGGATTTAATCCTTCTTCAAGGGGCAGAGAAAAAGAGAAGAAAAGGAGAAAAAAGTCAGAGATAACATACTCTCAGCTTGAAAAACTGACTGATACTGATAATGGAGGCATATATATCTATATCTGTGTTGTCTTTCTACATAGTTTATGCTTGCAGAAGCCAAAAACATGTCTTCAACCTTGACTCGGTGACTCCCATTATGAAGGTTGGTGTTTGATGACTTGGGTAACAGTATCAATAAAATGCTCTTGGCCCTTGAGTTGTTCTTCATGGCAGAGTTAACGTTAAGGATTAGCTGAGTATTTTGGTTGGCCATGTCCGTCTTATATCTCTTTTACTCTTTTTACTTTTTTACTTGTTTCAGTCATTCGACTATTGGCATGCTGGAGCACCGCCTTTAGTCGAACAAATTGACCCCAGGAGTTATTCTTCTTAAGCCTAGTACTTATTCCATCGATCCTTTTTGCTGAACCGCTATGTTACGGGGACGTAAACACACCAGCATCGGTTGTCAAGCGATGTTGGGGGAACAAGCACAGACCACAAACATTACACACACACATACATACATCTACAATACATATATATATATATATATATATATATATATATATATATATATACATATTTTCGACAGCTTCTTTCGTTTCCGTCAACCAAATCCACTCACATAGCTTTGGTTGGCTCGAGGCAATAGTAGAAGACACTTGCCGAAGGTGCATCGGAGTGGGATGAACCCGGAACCATGTGGTTCGTAAGCAAGCTACTTACCACACAGCCACTCCTAATAAACATTGCTCTATGATAGTGATAGTTGCGCAAATCTCCAGGAAGATAATGGGCCGATTCACAAAGCTAATATTATCCGAAATTAGTACGAAGTGTATAAAATAAAGAGGAACCACATGCACTGCGCCCCTCACAATCGTCGGATCTGTAAATGTTCGAAAATTATGGCACATATTGAAGTTGCAAGTGAGGACATCCTTGTCTTTGCCATTTTCGCTGAAAGAATTGCTCAAAATTCCCCTAATTTCTATCTAGAGCATGTACGAATCAATTCTTTGAGGTATTAGAGCTGCAAGTGAAACCGAAGTTGGACCAACAGTGTATCAAATAATACATGTTCACTTGCGTCAGAAATTAATTAGCACTTCTCAAATTTCTACATTAAATAGGTTAAATCAATTAACCTATGAGCTGTTCAAAACGTCTTACGCGATGAGAAAACTTAGTATGGTGTGATTTCGGTCCTTGCGAGGCGCTACCTATATCTATTAAACAAAGGAGATTTGTCTGCATCCGCACTCCAATTGTTGCACTGCTATCAACATCATAAGGCTTTAGACTCTCAAACTGCTCTGCAAACAAGTTACGTCATCGTTCTGCACAACAGTGAACTCGCAACAAAGCAATAGTTCGAGATATGGCCACTAGGTGACAGCACATACCTTGAGTGAGAGCAATCAAGGGTGGCTAATTAATTTCTGACGGTAGTGTACATATATAATATATATATATATATATATATATATATATATATATATATATATATATTATATACATATATCTATATATATATAATATATAATATATATACATGTAATATAGATATATATACTACATACTACATACCATATACACATATATATAACATACATATATATATACCACATACATTATATATATACACCATACATATATATATGCATCATATATATATACATACATACATATATTATATATATAATATATGCATACATATATATATATATTATATGTATATACATATATACATACATTATATATATACATATATATATATACTTGATAACACATATATATATATATATATATAATATATATATATTATATAGGAAATAGAACATGGCGACAAACGCTCAAACGTTATGAAGTCATTTATACCTTTATATTTCCTACACATGTTTCGGTGGATGTATTCAAAATACGTCTGTCAGGATGAATAATGGTCACCTATACATCAATCTCTTCATTAAGTTGACAGTATACAACTACTTTATATATATATATATATATAAGTCAAAAACATTTATGAGGCTGGATGATCTGCATGGCTAAGTATATGCTCTATACGGTCGGTGTGGAGTTTAAAACTTTGCCGATGTGTATGGAGTAACCAGACCTAAGGTGGTACATCCAGACTATCGGCGGCAGTGGCTTGAGGTTCATTAGCAGAGTATGGTTGGAATAATAAGATAATTCAAATTTCACTGATGTCGACTTTGTCTTTCATCCTTTCGGTGTCGATAAGATAAGTACCAGTTGAGTCCTGGAATCGATGTAATCGTATTTTCTCTTCCCCCGAAACTGCTGGCCGTGTACCAAAATTTGATATCAAGATGATAGTTCTTTATTTCCGTTGTCTATCTATCTATCTATCTATCTATCTATCTATCTATCTATCTATCTATCTATCTATCTCTCTTTTACTCTTTTACTCTTTTACTTGTTTCAGTCATTTGACTGCGGCCATGCTGGAGCACCGCCTTTAGTCGAACAGATCGACCCCGGGACTTATTCTTTGGAAGCCCAGTACTTATTCTATCGGTCTCTTTTGCCGAACCGCTAAGTAACGGGGACGAAAACACACCAGCATCGGTTGTCAAGCAATGCTAGGGGGACAAAAACAGACACACAAATATATATACACACACACACACACACTTATATATATGCATATATACGACAGGCTTCTTTCAGTTTCCGTCTACCAAATCCACTCACAAGGCATTGGGCGGCTCGGGGCTATAGCAGAAGACCCTTGCCCAAGATGCCACGCAGTGAGACTGAACCCGGAACCATGTGGCTGGTTAGCAAGCTACTTACCACACAGCCACTCCTGCGCCTATCTATATAAAGATCAGAGTAGATAGTCACTGGGATCAATATCTGCCTGATTTCGTTTTTTTTTTGTTCCTCCTCGCCGTGTTTGTGGGTGCACCAATTCAACTGACCTTATGTTTTCATTGTTCTCGACATTCTTGCCAACACGTCCACGTCCACACCTCTCCAGCCCCGCTTTAACTGACCTGGATCTTGCTACTAAATATAATCATACAGTTTGTCTTTCCACATTAAATGTTCCCCAACTTTCCACTCAAACCATCCACACATTTCAGTTTCCATTTCCATTCTTACAACTGATATTAAGAATAACCACAATATTTGGCTGACGCAGAACATCACAACTTTCTAAGATTTTATTAGTTGTTTTGATGTTCTTGTCTATCGCAACCGCTCTTAAATTTAACTACAAATACATGACCGAAAAGAATAGGAGTGAATGTAGAAGTGCAAAATGGTCGTAAAATAAGTTTATATTAGCAGTTAAAGTTGATATTTTCTAACGTTTTGATGCGAGAGAAAAATTCAGCGGTATTGCTAAAAAAGAAAAAAAAAAGAAGAAAAAGATCAGAACTTGAAAAGTCTACGTTAGAAACAATCTATAATAATCAAGTTGAAATTAAGTCAAATGCTCAAGCAGCAAGACAGTTAAATGTCTGGAAATTGTACATTTTGCCTCATAACTTTGATACGATGCTTAATATGGAACGGCTTCTGAGTGTGAGAATCGACGATTAGACCAGACGTACTGCTCTGATAAACACAATCTTCATTCAAGCGAAAGTTAAAAGTTTGTATAGCGATTTGCAGCAAAGATGAAGGAGCAAATTTTGATGCAAAACCTGTTTCTGTTTGTATTTGTAAAGAGTAGTTTGAAGGTTTTGAGCGGTGTCTAAATTTGCACACATTAAAATTAACGGTGAAGCTGTAAGCGATGATACAAAAAGCTGCTTGTAGTTATCAACAAAGAGCTGAACAAAGTTTCTTTTGAATGTGTTTTCTCACCAGAACAAGTGTACAATGTTAATGAATTGAGTATTTCAGGAAGCACATCTTTGGTGAAGAAAAACCAGTAAATAACACTAAAGCATCCTCTCCCCACACCCGCAACTGTTTGACGTTTCATGTGACTGGACATGCTGTCGGGGATATGAAATTAAAGCATTTATTTGAGTATATCTAACAAAATTGAAGGGCCTTCAAAGGCAAAGCTAAGTATAATCTACCTATAATTAGATGTTTAAATAAAAATAATTGGACGTCTATATAACGTTTCGAAGACTATTTTGAATAAAGAGGTTATTTTAGAATTCACTCCTTTATAAACCAAGTTTAGAGGCCAAATTCTATTTCCTGTACTCACATTAGGGCTAAAAATATCAAAACCCTTAAAGATACAGATAAGATCTGTCAACAGTGACAAAAATATTTTAGTGAATTGCTAAATTACTGCTCTATCATCGATTGGGTGTTCTTAGAATTCATTGAATAAATTCCAAGAAGGCAGTTCGTTAATGATCCACAGAATTTCAATAAAGTAAGAGTTGCTTTGTATAAGCTTGAAAATGGGAAGCTCTTGGCGCTGACGGGATTCGGGCAGAAGCGCTCAAATTAGGAACAATCTTCTGCGCAGTTCTATAAACTGTGAGAAAATGGTAGAGTTCCTTAAGATTGGAGAAATGTGTTGCAGAAGACAAATAGATAAGTGGTGAAAATCGGTTTGCTTCCCAACCAAATAGTTCCAGGTTCAGTCCCACTGTTTGACACCTTGGGTAAGTGTCTTCTACTGTAGCCTCGGGCCGATTAAAGCCTCGTGAGTGGATTTGGTACGCGGAAACAGAAAGAAGCCTGTCGTATATATATATATGTGTGTGTGTATGTGTGTGTGTGTGCGTGTGTGTGTGTGTGTGTGTGTGTGTGTGTGTGTGTGAGTGTGTGTGTGTGTCTTTGTGTCTGTGTTTGTCCCCACCACTACTTGATAATCGGTGCTGGTGTGTTTACATCCCTGTAACTTAGTGGTTCAACAAAAGAGACGGGTAGAATACGTACTAGGCTTAAAAAATAAGCCCTGGAGTAGATTTGTTCGACTTAAACCTTTGGAGGCGGTGCCCCAGCATAGCCGCAGTCAAATGACTGAAGCAAGTAAATGATAAAAGATATACGTAGAAATTTCACTCCTCTATAAACTAAGTTTAGAAACTAAGCCGAATTTCCTGTGCTCCTATTTGAGCTAAATATAGCAAAACCCTTATTAAAGATACACATGAGATCTATATAGTGGATTATCTTTCCTTCCTGAGACTGAGTCAGGTTTTTTCGTCGGACTAGGAATTGACGGCAGAGTATTTTGTTTCCGCTGCTGAACTACAAGAGATATGCATTAAGCAGAGACTTGGGCTCTGTTATTGCTTTATCAGCCTCATTAACCCTTTCGTTACTATATTTCTGACCAAAATACACCCCAAGGTGTTTTTTTATTAGGCATGCCATTCAGAAAGTACCCCTGGTTTTAACTTGCCCGTGAGTACACTGGAATAAGCATTATTTTAACTAAAATCTTATCTGAAAATTAATTTGGTCATATTGCTATTTAAATCTCATTGCTCATAATTCTATTTTACCTCAGGGTAATAAACATTCTGAAAATATATCTGAAAAATTTGCAAAACTTAAAGCCTTTCGGTCTGCAAAACATGATGCGCTATGGAAAAGTTGCCTGTCCTAATATATTTACAAATATTACGATATCCTTTCATGATGATATCAGAGAAAGAGATGTAATTGTTGGAGAATGGTCAGACAGGTTTTTCAATCAGTGATGGTGTACAAGGTGATACAACTGTTTCAGTTTATTTCCCATAATTTCACAATAACTTTTTTTTTCAGTCACTTTTAAAGACTGCTCAGAGAGTATTTATATACACCACAACACACTTGCTAAGTTCTTCAGCTTTGAATGTGTTTATTTTAAACATTCTGATAAGAAACCTCTCATTCCGTTAGTGACAATGAAAATAAGACCTCAAAACAATTATGTATTGGAATGTGCTATGTTGTCCTCGCCATAAACCCTAATAAAACTGTTATCTTTATCAAACCTGGCCCTGAAAACCTAAAATAATGGTATATAGTAAAACATAAAAAAACCCTATCTTTCTTGAAATATTCTGATAGCATGTTAAACAGTGATGTATATCTTGATGATGTAATTCCACAAGTCATGGATATCTCTTGGAATCTTACAATATTTATTGTGGTCTCAGCCATATACAAAAAGAAAAAAAAATTACACGGAAATGTTTATTTTCCAAACGCATTTTTTAAGGCCACACAACATGGATATTGTACACTTGAAAACATCATAAACAGTTGGAATATTTTCAGCAAAAAGTCACTTCGACTAATTTTCTATGTATATCTTGAAGAGACTTCATGAATGATATTGAGTTCCAGGAGTTAGCAAATGTATGCAAAGAGACTCTTTTGTGATGGTGTGGGGTAGAATAGTCGATGTAAACAGCTTATTCTGTCCCTCAAATTTCAGGCCTTGTGCCCTTAACAGAAAGGATTATAATGATTATTATTATTATTATTATGAAGGCGGTGAGATGACAAAATCGTTAGCATGCCGGACAGAATGCTTAGCGGCATTTTGTCCGTCTTCACATTTTGAGTTCAAATTCCACCGTAGTCGATTTTGCCTTTTCACCTTTTCAGAGTCGATAAATTGAAGTGACATTTGAGCACTGGGGTCGATGTAAGCTTGACCCACCACTCCTCGAACTTGTTGGCCCTTTGACAAAATTTGAAACTAGTCTTTACTCTGACGGTTCTGTAAAATCGTAGGAAATATAAACATGTCACTTTGCGATACATGGTTCAAATCTGTAAAAAATCACATCATCAAAATCTACTCTAATTAACATAATATTAATTAATGTTTAACATACATCAAAGGTAATTCATTATTACTTCATCTCTTTGATCACCATCAACTGTTACTCTGAGTACCACATTTTCATATAGTTGTATGTGCGCATGTATGTGCATTTGTGTGTGAGTGTGTAACAGTGTGTGACAGTGAGTGTGAGTCTGTTTATGGGTGTGTGAGCGTGTGGTGTGTGTGTGTGTGCGTGCGTGTGCGTGTGTCTTCTGGTGTAGGTGACACTTCGTATTGCAAAGCGGTCAAAGTTATCTGTAATGGTAATTAAGCGTACAAAGTGTGTGATTGTATTTGCATGCTTGTGATTACGCCTGCGGTTGTTTGTAATAATTAAGTAATTAATAGTGATAATTTAGTTTTTCCTTTTATTTCTAAAATATTAATCATCATTATCATCGTCATCGTCGTCGTAGTCATCATCATCATCATCATTATTGTAATTATTGTAAAGTACTTTTTAGTACTTTACTAGGTTCATGTTCATACCATTTATTAATGTCCAAATCCTTGCTTTTTACAAAGCTCCCAATGGATTACTTTCTTTCAGTTATCGTATCTTTTCTTGTATTCTAGCGAAGACGGAAAATTACCCAGAAACTATTGGTCTGCTGGTACTGCTAACGGCTAGAAGGGGATAGGAAACCCCCTTACAGTATGTCTCGGACACAGATCATGTGTCGATAACCAGCTGGAAAAGATGTTTTCCTGGGGTTAAAAAGTAGTAACATAATCCTATGCAAGACTGCCACTTATAGATCTCATTTAGAGATTTAAAACTAGTTGTTTTTCTCCTTAAAGAGATATACTACCATCATTAAATCTGCTGAATGAATGACCATCCTTAAAATTTGCAGAATGAATAGCAAATAAATTCAACACCACCACAAACACCACCATCCCCATATTACAACCATTCCTTCCTCTACTCCCATCACCTATACATGCAAAAATACATACAGAAATACTCACACAGCTAGATTGGCCTTTATACCTATTTCTTTATTACCCACAAGGGGCTAAACATAGAGGGGACAAACAAGGACAGCCATAGGTATTAAGTCGATTACATCGACCCCAGTGCGTAACTGGTACTTAATTTATCGACCCCGAAAAGATGAAAGGTAAAGTCGACCTCGGCGGAATTTGAACTCAGAACGTAACGGCAGACGTAATACCGCTTAAGCATTTCGCCGGCAAGGAGGGATAAGGCGGCGAGCTGGCAGAAACGCTAGCAACAGGACTCTGTACTATGCTACACAAGCAGGAGAACCCAGTCATGGCTGTCAGATAATTTCTGCGACAAAATCACCCCTCACACCTGGTCACCTAACTTCCCAGACTACAACCACTTTGATTATTACGCGTGGGGCCATAGTTGAGCGAGAGGCCAGCAAAACTCCTTGTAACGCTAAAGATGAACTGAAGACAGAGATTATGGCAGTTTCAACAAGTTAAACAAGGAGGCCGCCCAGAAGAATTTTAGGAGATTCCGAAGTTGTCTGGAGGCCGTGGTTGAAGCCAATGATGATTTTATTGAATAAATTTACTTTTTAGTAATTCAAGATATTTTTATGTAATTTTGGTAAATACATCTGTTAAAACGAGATATCAGTGTTATTTTCATTTTTGCGTAATTTAGGCTACAGTTTATTCACCGCACCCTGCATTTTACAGCGGTACTTTGTTGTTCTACACACTGTACTTTATAGTTAAATTGCATTGTACTCTATCGTATTACACACTCTAATATATGCACATATATATATATATATATATATATATATATATATATATATATATATATATATTATATATATATATATATATACGAACGAAGGTTTGAAAATGCAATTTAAAAGATGTTTATATATATATCACGTGATCACGTGACCGACCAGTCCATCAGATGTAGTTACACATCGCTAGTCACAATGCGTTCGCATTGTTTTAGCCTTCAAATGACGCCACCCCGCTGGCTAAGCGAGCAGGCCAACAGAAGAAAGAGTGGGAGAAAGAATTGTGAAAGAGTACAGCAGGGATCACCACCCCCTGCCGGACGCTCGTGGAGCTTTTAGGTGTTTTCGCTCAATAAACACACACAACGCCCGGTCTGGGAATCGAAACCGCGATCCTACGACCGCGAGTCCGCTGCCCTAACCACTTGGCCATTGCGCCTCCTCACACACACACACACACACACACACCACACACACACACACATATATATATATATATATATATATATATGCATATATACAGGGTGCGGTGATTAAACTGTTTGTCTAAATTACGGAAAAATGAAAATAACACTGACATCTCATTTTCATAGATATATTTACCAAAATTACATAAAAATATCTTGAAATACTAAAGAGTAAATTTATTCAATAATATCGCCATTGGCTTAAACTATATATGTGTGTGTATATATATATATGTGTGTGTGTGTGTGTGTGTGTGTGTGTATGTGTGTGTGTGTGTGTGTGTGTGTGTGTGTGTGTGATGTGCGTATGATGTGCGTGTGTGATGTATGTCTGTATGTGTATGTATCTTTGCTGACTGACACCACTTGATTTTCATTCTATTGAATTGAAGTTATCACTATCCGCGTTCGATCTTTTTACTAATGGTTCTCTACATTTCCTTATTAGTTTCTCATAATTTGTTCGAAATCATAACTGTCTTAAATCCATTGACGCTTAAAGGTCTTAGTCTCATCATTTTAATTAAATTATAGTGGGTGGCCATGTTGTTGCTCCGTTTTAGTAGGCAGGAAAAGAGCAAGGAAATATTATTACAACTGATAATATCGTCATTTCTTGATTTAAGATTATCGTACGTTTAACTCCTGATTACATACATAACTTATTTCAGTATAATGTATGTGGTTTGATATTTCGCTAGCTTTAGATCAAATCTAATTGAATTGGATTTTACCAAGTATTTTCTTATAGTGACCATCTCTTATTTACGTATGCTACGTCTAGCCTTACATTATTCAATATACATCTTGTCGTCTTTAAACTTGAGGAGATTTGACTGCCATTCCTCATAAGCTGAGAGTCTGTGTAGAGGGTCCATAGAAATTAGACAAGTATACATAGTTACATAAGCGTTGTTTCCGTGGAAAGGTGTGCCAGTAACATCTACTTTCTCCTACATACAAGGTGTATGTTCTCCTGTATGTAGTCGGAAGTGGCTCTATATGAGATATTTGTTTACCTGTTTTCACTTTGTTATCATTTCTTGTCTTCTGTTGAAGATCTCAATATTCTGTGAACTTCGTCTTCTCAGGTAGACAAACACGACATCTTTTCAACCTGTTAATGCAAACTGTTCAAAGTTTGACAATGTAATCTTATTAAAATTATGCTGATTCGTTTCTCTCTAAGCCTCCAGATACATTGGGATAGTGATGTAAAGCTTCTGTTTTTGAAGAAGAAAAAATATTGTGTGCATATCTTGCTTATCTATGTGTTATACGAGTTAATGTGTAACTTCAAATATATGTGCGTCGCATATAATTCCTTTTGTGATAACAACTTCAGATAAACGTTACAGCAACACGATATCGAGTCCTCTCAACTCTTTGAAAGGCATTTGTGACTAAATAGACAAGACATTGTGCTGCTATAGTTGCAGTCTGGCTGTGGGTTGTATTAGATCTTGACTATATCGTTCATTCTAATATCTATTGTTTATTATTCTACACTCTGCATTTTACATGCGGTACTTTGTTGTTCTACACACTGTACTTTATTGTCATATACACTGTACTCTGTCATATTACACACTCTAATGTATGTTTTCTCTGGCACACACACAGCACGTTATGCACACTCTTCTGTATTATACTGTCGCTTATGTCAAATATATATCAGTTTTATTAATAGAATTTCAAATTGATGATAATCTGAGATTAAGATAATTTATTTTCACAATTTCTGAAGAAGACAGAAAATTCTGGAATATAAAATATATATATGGTTGGCAAACTTTTCACTATCTTTCATTCCTTGCAACATCAAAACCATTGATTTCCTTACAAAAAATGTCTTCCTTTCTCTATCATTATTATTATTATTATTATTATTATTTATTATTATATTATTTTATTATTATTATTATTATTATTATTATTATTATTATCATTATTATTATTTATTATTATTATTATTATTATTATTAATTATTATTATTATTATTATTTATTATTATATTATTATTATTATATTATTATTATTATCATTATTATTATTATTATCATTCACAATTTTTCGGCATCATCTGACATCTTCCCTGTTCTCCACCCCACCAACCTGCTATTGATTGTATACCTAGAAGCATTTATTTAAATTTTAAACCACTACCATACATCAAACTCCATCCTATAGAACCATATTGTGTGTGAGTTACTTTATAATTCCTATCTTCTCTGATACTCATCTGCTTTTACGACGTTTTCGCATGGAATTCTTTGCCTTTTTTCTTTGGCTCATTTACTTTGCTCTTATACTTTATTTTAGTTTGTTGTTTTCAGAGTTTCGATAAGAAGAATTTCTTTAAGATCTATCTATCTATCTATCTATCTATCTATCTATCTATCTATCTATCTATCTATCTATCTATCTATCTATCTATCTATATATATATCTATCTATCTATCTATCTATCTATCTATCTATCTATCTATCTATCTATCTATCTATTTGTCTTTCTTTCTTTCTATCTATCTATCTATTATCTATCTATCTATCTATCTATCTATCTATCTATCTATCTATCTATCTATCCATCCATCCATCTATCTATCTATCTATCTATCTATCTATCTATCTATCTATCTATCTATCTATCTATCTATCTATCTATCTACCTATCTATCTATCCATCCATCTATCTATCTATCTATCTATCTATCTATCTTTTTTCTATTTTCTTTAATTCTCCCTATCTCTATATGTATATGTATATTTGTACGTTTGTTTGTTTGTGTGTGTGTAAACATAATACACACGTATGCATATATATATTTGCTTATACGTACATACATATATATAATCGCGCATCTGCATACAAGTACATCTTTGTGTGTGTGTATACATATGTACAACATACATACATACATACATACATACATATATATATATATATCTATATATATATATATATATTATATATATATATATATAATATATATATATATACATATATATATATATATATATATATATATATATATTATATATATATATATATTATATATATATATACACTTTATTTAAAGCAGCAGAACATTCAACAAAACCTGTTACTCTGAGTTTCCCGTTGCCGTTCATTGGACAGTTTTTGCTAGAATGGAACCGATATGTCGATTCTAGAATCGACATGTTCCATTCCAGCAAAAACTGTCCGGGAAACTAAGAGTAACAGGTTTTGTTGAATTTTCTGCTGCTTTAAATAAAGCATATTACTCTACCACTGGTATTTGAGTACTCTTTTTTCCACCTTGTTTCACATTTATGTGTTTACTCCGGTATATATATATATATATATATATAGAAGGCAGGGGATTTGGATTAACTTTATATATATATATTATATATATATATATACATATATATATATATATATATATATATATATATATATATATACTATATGTATGTGTGTGTGTGTCTGTGTGTATAAAATTCTTTAATTCTTTAAATTGTTTCAGCTTTATAGCTGCGGTCATGCTAGGGCACCACCGTTGAGTGTGCAACACCATTATTTGAAACCTTCTCTGATATGTGGCATTTGGTCAATGAACGAGTTTAAGGCTGCTGCTCTAATCTGTGTTTCCCACCGTGAGGAAGGCTCATCAGGAACCCTTGGCAGAAGGTGCAGTTTTGTTTTGAAGACACCAACATCCATACCATGCAGGTCTCTTAGGCATTTTGGAAGGATATTGAAGATCAGTGGGCCCTTGAAACTCAAGCTGTTGTAGTATCTGGTCCTGCATTTTGATGGTGATGCTGGGATCTTTGGCACCATGCAGTGGCACCCCGTTTTGCTGTTTGTGTAACTTTCAATGCCAAAGTTTGGTACAAGGCCTTCCAGCATCTTCCTGTCTGCATGTCGTTGTTTTGTGTGCTGGTAGCGCAAGCCTTGGAATTTTCCTGCATTAAACTGCATGTTGTCCTTAGCTCACATGTACATTCCGTCCCATTGTAGATGCGCAATATTCTCAGGATTTTGAATTGTTTGAGAGACTTTTATGCCATCTGCATAGCTAGTGAGGGTGGCTATCTTAGCAACTGAGGACCTGTCTGAGAGGGTCACTATAAACAGCAGTGACCCTAAGACAGTACCCCATGGAACACCACTTACTATTTGTGTTTCCTTTTAGGTGGCTCCATTGCTCCCCCACCCACTGCCTGACGTCTATCTTTTAGAAAGTCGTGTAACCACTCTCCAAGTTTCCCAACTACACCGAGATCACGCTATTTGTAATGCATCAAACCATGGTCGACTTTATCAAAGGCTTTTACAAAATTGAGATATATCACATCCACACTTGATTCGTTTAGCTACTGTTGTAACACCCAGTCATAATGTTGTAAGATCTGTATCAGGCAACTTCTGCTTGGTCGATATCCATGCTGAGTGTCTGTTAGCAGGGCATTTTCTTCAAGGAGCGTGATTAGTTTCTTGTGGACTATTGTTCCATGACTTTGATGTCTGAGGTCAGAGAAAGAGACCAATTATATTTTTAGCCTCTGCTCTGCTTCCGCCTTTGTGAATAGGGCATATTATTCCCACTTGCAAGAAAGATCTGAAAAAGAAGTTGCAGTGGTTTTGCAAGGGTCTGTTTGCACGATTTGAGAAGGAATGCTGGAAATCCATTAGGGCCAGCAGCTGGGTTTGCGTCAAAAAGTTTGAAGAAAAAGAGAAGAGAAAATGCTGGTGCGTAGAGAGGTAGATATAGCGCAAGTTATGGTGGGTAAAGGTAGAAAAGCATATAAATTAGTGCCAAAGTGTTTGTCATTATAGAAATTGCATACATAAATAAATAAACAAATAGATTATGGCCAGTGTTACATCTTTCATGTTGATGTAACCAATTTTCGCCTCTTTCGTTACAGGTAAAGTGGCAATGAATTCTGCTGGTCTGTTCACTTTCCTGCGTCCCAGATGAGTAGTGAACAAACTTTGGAATTGTTCTTTCAGTATTTCACCTTATCCTCATTGGGTTTCTTGTGAGGGAACCATCTTTCTGGAAGAGGTGCCCTATCTTGTGGCGTACAAAGGCTGTTTTTTTTTTGGCAACGTTAAAGAAAGCTTTAGGGTTCGACTTGATATCTTCTATAATTCAAGTTTCCTTATATGCCCTCTCTTTTTCGTGAGAGTGATGCAGTAAAAGAGCAAAAGGGTAATCATATGCATACACATACACACACACACACACACACACACACACACACACACACACACACACACACACACACACACATATTTATATGTACATATGCGTACGTATAATCCTTGGATGTAATTTATAAATAATTTAATGCAACGCTACGCGCGTAGCGATGCATTGAAATATTTATAACTTCCATCCAAAGATTATTGTTATTGTTACTATATTTATCCTACACTATATATCTGTACAGCTCGATGCAACCCCAAGAAAACTGGTTCACCAGTCAGCATCTTTAGACTTTAGCTGGCATAATGGAAGAATAGGAGCTATATTTGCTTATTCAAAACGTTTCCCGTACACAAATTTAAAATATCTGTACACACACACAACACACACACACACACACACCACACACACACACACACAACACACACACAGGGAAGGAAAGGATAAAGAGCATAAATAAAACAAAACTAAGAGCAATATTTCGGGGTGATTTGTGGCATGCATATTTAAACAATAAAAACGAATAAAGGTGTATTAAATGCCATACAACAATAAATTTTTGATTTATTGAAAACAGAAATAAACTGTTAGGTGGTATGCAAGGCCGTGACCAAACGAGAAAGGGAGATTGCCTCAAGAATCAAGAATTCCCCAAACGATTGTTGCACCTTCTATGGAAGCGGGCAGTAGCTCAATAAATGAAGAATTTAGGTTGTATTTTATTTGATGCTAGCAGTATCACCCAGCGTTGCTCGGGTTTGTAAGGAAAATAACTATATAAGCATTTTTAGAGAGTTACTTCCCTTATATAAATCGAGCAAAAATGGATTAAAAATGCGGAAAAATGATGGTAATTTTTTTTAAATCGTAGACTCATCGTAGACACGTGCTAATACCCAGAAGGGCTCGATATGAATCACGACTATAAGATACCCGGTTTTGGTTAAACTGCACCGCAAAATATGGGAGTAGTTAGGAATCTAAATCGAAGTAGACAGACACACACACAACTACAGTTTTATATATAAAGATATATTTGTTTCTCTTCGTTATTCATCTATATGACACCAACCTATCTTTGCTCATTTTCAGGAAGTTCTGGGAAGGGTGGATAGATTAGAGCGAAACTAGTACTCAGTTACCTTTAACACTCGAAAGGGATTAAAGATAAAGTCGATTCCGGCAGAATTTGAACTCAGAACGTAGGGACGGACGAAACACAGCTGAGCCTTTTACGCAGCATGCGAACGATTCTACCATTTCGGGTCGTTAATTATTTGTGATATTAAGGAACAAAAGAAGAAGTTAAAACAATTTATGGTTGATTCAGAGACAAGTAAAAGGGTTGATGTGTGGCAAACTTAAGAAAGCAATAAAGATCAAAAATTTCAACACTAGAATCAGTTATTTAAGTGGTTTAGTATAAAGCTATCTGAGCGCATACCAATTTCAGAATCAATAGCCATTGAAACGACCAAACAATTACACTAAGATGCGGGTATCGCGAAGACTTGTATGTTTACAGTTGGGTGGTTTACAAACTTTAAGATACGGCAATTTCATTCGTTAATCTAATTAGTCCGGTGGAAGGCGTCTCTGTATATCAGTGAAGTGTAAGAACTTTACCGAAAAGAACTGAGAGTTAAGCCGAGTTAGAGACACTTTCTGGATACTCTCGCCATCAGGAATACGAAGAACCAGTGAGTAACCTCTGGGAAACTTGTTGTCAACGATGCTTTTCTTCTTCAAAGCTGGCTTCATGAGTGTGGTCGTGTGGTAAGAAGCTTGCTTACCAGCCACGTGGTTCTGGGTTCAGTCCAACTGCATGGAAGATTGGGCAAGTGTATTCTACTATAGCCGCGGCCTGACCTAAGTCTTGTTAGTGGATTTCGTAGACGGAAACTGCAGAAAGCCCATAGTGTGTGTGTGTATGTATGTACACACACACACACACACACACACACAAACTGTATATATATATATATGTATATAACTTCCAGCTGTGCGGATAATACCGGTACTTAAGTTGGTGCCTCAGCTTAAGTACTTAATTGAGCCGAATTTTAATTATTTCTTATACCCAAACACACGTATATATATATATATACTAGCAGTATCGCCCGGCGTTGCTCGGGTTTGTAAGGGAAATAACTATATAAGCATTTTTAGAGAGTTACTTCCCTTATAGATGCCAATTCGGGCTTTCTTAGCCATTTCTGTTTTGGTGTCTTCAAGCCATGAAGTCGTTGTTCTAAAAGAACGCTGGTCTCCTTGACAACGCTTTACGACGTTGATTTCCTTACACTCCCTTCCCCACAGCTTCACGGGGGAGGGAAGAGGGGGGGGAGAAGCAAACAGGTGCAGGTGTGAACATGGACGCCAACTCCGCCGCCATCGACACACGAAAAATTATGCATTAAAATGGAATAAAAAATGATGTTAAATTATTTTTTAAATCGTAGACTCATCGTAGACGCGCGCTAATACTCAGACGGGCTCGATATGAATCACGACTATAAGATACCCGAATTTGGTTAAACTGCACCGCAAAATGTGTGGGAGTAGTTAGGAATCTAATCGAAGGGGACAGACACTCACACAACTACAGTTTTATATATAGATATATATATATATTATGTGTGTGTGTGTGTGTGTGTGTGTGTGTGTGTGTGTTCCTTTGTGTCTGTCCTTTTCCAGCGTTTGACAACCGGTGCTGGAGTGTTTACGTCCCCTAACTTAGTGGTTCAGCAAAAGAAACCTTTAGAACGAGTGCTAGGGGCATTCTTTCGATATAACTCGATGGACCAAAACATTTCAGTTCGGCTCTTTCTGTGGCTGTTGTCAACTGTCAGTTGACGAAATGGGAGGAGGGGAAGAAAGCTAACGGGTTGCACGTGCGTGCGTGCTTGTTCCTCTCTCTCTCTCTCTCTCTCTCTCTCTCTCTGTGTGCTTGTTCTTGTCTCTGTGTGTGTGCTTGTCCTGTTTTTTATGTATTTATATATTGTGAACTATAGATCTATCGAAACTATGCCAGTAATGTCGCATTTTAAACTTGAAGAAACCTTGAAGATGCACAGGTGAAGTTGGTTTTAATTGTCAACCTCTCTCCTTGTTTGAATAGGAATTCCCAGCGTTCCAGTCGGTTGGGGCATATTCCACAGTTTGGACATCCACATCTTTCAGCCATTGATTTCACGGTTGTCGTGTAAAACTTGGCATTTATTAGAAGTATTTTTTAGCGATTTGCATTGCTTTTTGCATTTGATGAATATATATGTTTCCAGAATGTTGTTCTTTTTTTGAATCTCTAGTGAGCATTGTGGAGGCGCAATGGCCCAGTGGTTAGGGCAGCGGACTCGCGGTCATAGGATCGCGGTTTCGATTCCCAGACCGGGTGTTGTGAGTGTTTATTGAGCGAAAATACCTAAAGCTCCACGCAGCTCCGGCAGGGGATGGTGGTGATCCCTGCTGTACTCTTTCACCACAACTTTCTCTTACTTCCTGTTTCTGTTGTACCTGTATTTCAAAGGGCCTGCCTTGTCACTCTCTGTGTCACGCTGAATATCCCCGAGAACTACGTTAAGGGTACACGTGTCTGTGGAGTGCTCAGCCACTTACACGTTAATTTCACGAGCAGGCTGTTCCGTTGATTCGGATCAACCGGAACCCTCGTCGTCGTAACCGACGGAGTGCTTCCAAATTCCAGTGAGTATTGGTAGATTTTGTGCAATAGTGTTGTATGCCTCTTTGTTTCTAGGGTTGTGAGTTGATATATGCGGTAGAATTTTGAGATGAGGTGTGGTGCTTCGTTTAGTTTCCTTTAGTGTTTTAATGCCTATTTTGTTGGCACGTTTAATTCCATCATCTATAAGTGAGGTTGGACGTAGGTGGTTATGAAATATCGTTAGGGGTCTCGCTCCCTTGTCTTGCGTTGAGTACCTTGTGGCACACGTCTTTGTCACTGCAAAAAAAAAACAAACAAAAAAAAAAACTAAAGGTGAAACTATAAAAGAAGCCATACCAGGTGACATTATTGAAAGCAGTTGTACACTTGGAATTCTCACCATGTTCCAACCAGTCTCTGCAGGGATCACATACCCATACCCCTCTTCATATGTTTATACCTGTAAGGCGTTGCCCTCCGAGAGAATGTCACTTATTTTCCAAAATCTAGAAAGTCATCCACAAAGTTTTATAATCAAATTCTATAGTTACCATGGTTGCCTACACTTACACCAGGAAAGAAACACGTGTGGGGTGACAGTAGCCATGACCAAGCGTCCGACTGTATTAGGCGTGTATAAGTCACCAGGGACTTTGTGTCTGCACAAACCCATTTGATTCTACGTTGTACTGTATCATCACAAACTGGTCATCTGCTCATAATTTGTAGGAAAAGATACCTATTTCGTTATTACCCACAAGGGGTTAAACACAGAGGGGACAAACAAGGACAGACAAACGGATTAAGTCGATTATATCGACCCCAGTGCGTAACTGGTACTTAATTTATCGACCCCGAAAGGATGAAAGGCAAAGTCGA
>NW_021834006.1:20000-22500 GCF_006345805.1 Octopus sinensis | reverse complement strand
AGATGAACAAAATGCCTCCAAGCAATTTGCCCGGCGTGCTAACAATTCTGCCAGGTCACCGCCTTAACGATGGCAATAATATTAATATGAGATATAGCCTTTCTTGTATTCGTGACTGTTAAATTGCATCACGTCTCGAAGATAATGATTTTGCAATTCTAAAGCAGGAGGCAACTACGAAATAATAAATGAGCAAACAAGACAGCGAAGTCCTTAATCACTCAAGATGCAGCTGTAAATATCGATTGTGTCACTCTTCTATGGAGGACATAACACACATAATAAGATGTTCAAAAATATCATCGAGCTATTTCCTCTCATTGCTACTCGATATTGTTAATAAAACAATATAAAACGTTATTTATAGAAAAGGCTGCTCTTTGGATAAATATAAAACACTTCTACATACATAAATACCAGTTCAAGAAATATAAGTGAAACATTCTCGTCAAAATCTCCAGCTAGTTCAAGCTCAAATGGGATGATATAGCTAGCTATTTGAGACAAGAGAGAAAATCATAAATAATGATAAATAATGAGAATAATGAAATTATTGTATACAGTGCTCAGGTGCACCACAACTTGTCGAAAAGTGCGCATAAAGTATATGCAGTAATGTACAAATCTATAGTCATATAGGCTAGTTACTCTAAGAGATGTGAAAAACCTCTTCAAAATTCACAAAAAGGAGAATATTTATGGACAACTACTTCAACACTTGCCGTTCCTCTTCTCTGACTGTAATTTTACATTCATACCAATAATCATTGGTGCACTCAATTATGTTAGTAAATGCTTAAGAGATATTTACTAAGTTATGTTCATAAACATTTACTTACTGCTAAGATAAGTTAGGATTTTCGGGCAAAGAGACCGGCTTGAACGCACTTCAGACATACGATTTGTAAATGGAATAATAAAGATATGTAAAACTTTTCAATATGTAACACTTTTTAAGCAAATTTCAAAGACTTTTGTTTAGCAGCAAAGAAAAGAAAATGAACTAATTCGAGGCGCAGGAGTGGCTGTGTGGTAAGTAGCTTGCTTACCAACCACATGGTTCTGGGTTCAGTCCCACTGCGTGGCATCTTGGGCAAGTGTCTTCTGCTATAGCCTCGGGCCGACCAATGCCTTGTGAGTGGATTTGGTAGACGGAAACTGAAAGAAGCCTGTCGTATATATGTATATATATGTATGTATGTATGTATGTGTATGTATATGTTTGTTTGTCCCTCTAGCATTGCTTGACAACAGATGCTGGTGTGTTTACGTCCCCGTCACCTAGCGGTTCGGCAAAAGAGACCGATAGAATAAGTACTGGGCTTACAAAGAATAAGTCCCGGGATCGATTTGCTCGACTAGAGGCGGTGCTCCAGCATGGCCGCAGTCAAATGACTGAAACAAGTAAAAGAGTAAAAGAGTAAAAGAGTAATTTCGTAACGTGTAATTTAGTTGAATATATTCGCGTCAAATTATGCCTTTCTGACGATTCAGAAGAAGGACATCCAACTATTAGAAACTTTAAGAACTTTAAGATATTTCTAACGAGTAGAAAGAAATATCAAAAGTGTATGCTTAGGACAGCAGCTTCTCTGTTCTTTGATGTAAATTTCAAATGTTTCCACACATCTCAACTTAATCTAGAAGGATTTGCTTCTTTCAATGATAGCTGACCACTAAGGGTACACCGCGTGTTAAAATGTTTATCAAATAATCCCGGATCTATATATACTTTGGCAAATTCATGGATCTTCTCTCTGTATATGACTTGTAAAGAGAAGATGGATCAACGTCGCTTTCAACGATTCTGTCTTTCGCTCGATTAGCATTCTAAGTGGCTGTGTATTCCACTGACACACGTGCCCTAAACGTCATTTTCACACAGCTTCTGTCAACCGAAGTCCTTTTATCGTTACCTTGATAGAAGTGATAGAAAAAGGGACCTGCACAAGATGTCATACACCGGGATCGAAAGCCGGACGGTTTGGTTGAAAAGCAAACCTCTTAAGTATTCGACTATGCTGAATCTACAGATATAACCGGTATCGGATACAACGATATCAAGATAGGAGCATAAAGCTCTCGAGGAATTTGTTTTGATAAATATCAATGTTATTGCAGCTGTTGTCATTGTAGATGATGATGAAGATGATAATGATGATTGTGATGATGGTGATGGAGATGACAATGTTGATGGAGATGACGATGATTACGACGATGAAAATGATGATCATAATGATAATGTTGATGATGATAATGCTGATGATGATAATGTTGTTGATGATAATGTTGTTGTTGATGATGATGATGATGAAGATGATGATGATGATGATGATGATGTTGATGATGATGATGATAATGTTGTTGATGATAATGTTGTTGTTGTTGATGATGATGATGATGAAGATGATGATGATGATGATGGTGGTGATGGTGGTGATGATGATGATGATGTTTCAGTCATTTTGACTGCGGCCATGCTGGAGCACCGCCTTTAGTC
>NW_021834006.1:7500-15000 GCF_006345805.1 Octopus sinensis | reverse complement strand
TTCACTCGAATACTTCTATGTATACGATGTTCCTAGCTGTCTCCCGACATAAAATGTGTTGCATGTAAAAAGCTTAGATTCTCGACTCCTTGTTGCATTTATCGATTTTTTTCAGAACTGGGGGAACTTTTCAAAATTTTCGCTGCGTTAGTTTTGAATTATAACATTGGGCTATGTGTGTGTCAAGTTTCATCAGAATCGGTTGAAAGCCGTGGTCAGGGTGAAGGTACAACCTGACAGCCACACAGACACACAGACAGACAAACTGCCGTTTATATATATAGAGATAATGATAAAGACCCTAATGTATCAATGATAATTCAGCTCATCGGTTTTGCATACCCAAGACATCCCGAAAAGACTGGAATCGCTGGTCTGAGTTTCATATGTAAATAGTGTAGAGCCTGATGTGCAACGGAACCGCTTAAGTAAAATAAAAAATTAAATTTTGAATTGTATGCAGCTCTAATTATGAAAATGTTACTGATGTTACACGCTTAATGGGTGTGCTGTTTATGCGCTTATTAGCTTTTTACGAGTGTGTGTCTATGTGCAATGACTAGCTGTCAAAGTTTAGTTCGAATCTGTCATGGGCCATGAGATGGAAGCAGCCCTGTTATAAACATGCCAGCCAACAAGGGAGATAAACCTACGTAGCTTAAAATATTCTCAAACAGGTAAGAAACAATAGTACTTTCGCTGATGCTGATATTTAAAATTAAAAAGAAAAGGTGTCATAATTGGCTAACGATTAAAAGTTATTTTTGCCAGGTAAAGTCTGATTGCCAGCATTTAGCTATGCCTTGATCAGAAGTAAAAATTCACCACACTAACCATAAACTTGTATAAATATACCAAGAAACCAGGGTGCAGGAAATACAAAAGAACAAAGGAGCCTTTTTATAAACAAACTTTCAACCGACAGTTAATTAGGGTATTTTTTTCTAATTCAAATATCAGTACTTGTTCCCGATTGTTTAATATATAATGGAGATGCAGCTATCTCCCTTATTACTTAATCCCAAACCACAGTTTCGTACGTTCTGTCAACTTTCTCTTCAGATGACTGGAATTAATGGGATATGACAAATCTTAGAACTTTATTACCCTCATATGTGTATGATCGAAGAAAGGAAAAACGAAACTGACATTAGGGTTAATGCAATCCCAGGTCAGCCAACATAAACGTAGCATCCTACACACTGAACACATTAACTTCTATTAAGCATTTTATGATTTTGTATTAGAGAATAAATAAAATTGATATTTACATATACGTGTGTGTGCAGTCCATGTATACATGTTTGTTTGTGTGTGTGTGTGTGCCGACCACCACACACACACACATATATATATACGTGTGTGTGTATTTGTGTGCCTTATACACACACACACACACATATACGCACTCATATGTAGACGAATGTATGAGTGTATGTATGAATATATATATGGTGTGTATGTGTGTAAATATATACATATATATGCGTGCATGCGTGCTTGCGAGTGTGTGAGTGAGTGTGTGTGTGTGAGTGTGTGTGTGTGTGTGTGTGTGTGTGCGTGTGTGTGTACTTGCTGCATGTGTGTTTGTAAAATCTGTCTGAAACCAGAGACAATTCGGCTCCACAACTTCAGATAAAAATGTATAAAATGCCATGATTAAAAATAAAAAAAGATTACAAAATAAAGAATAAAAAGAAAAATGAATTCAAATATTTCCATGAAAACATGTAGTTTTCTATAACCATTCCACAGACATTATTCTATTATTCCTTCAGTAAATTCTTTATTGTCCAATAATTAGTGGCAGAACGTAGAAACAACAATCAGAAAGATTCGAAGTTTTAATGATTCAGTAATTGGTCGATGTGATAAAAATTCCTCGTAAATTTGTCGTGGAATCTTTCTTTGACAACGACAGCGAGCAAGCTTTGATACAGTATCAATGTGACAGTATAACAGTCTACCTTATATAATAACTTGCATTTCACTGAGCTCTTTCTTCAATAACAGCACTTTTTATACACTGTCGTGTAAAAAGTGGTAGGAACCAGCCATTATAAATAGACCAGTGGCCGGTCGTCAAGGGAGGGTCGAGAGTCGAAGAGTTGAGAGTCGACAGTTCTAGTCGGTGTCTTGTGGAGCTATCACCGATAGTAATACAGAAGAATTTAATGTATTACTATTCCGGTTCGAAGGGATACAACGGTATCCGATAACTAGTAACTACTGTGGCTACTAGCGTAAAACAGCAACTACAGTACAACAGAACATTACACCAGTGCGAGGAACCCACTTTACAACTTATATATATATAAATTTTCTGTTCTACTCTAGGCACAAGGTCTGAAATTTTGGCGGAGGGGCCAGACATTGGAACAATAATGGCATAGAGGTCGTTCCACATACCTTAACACGCTGGAATTCCCGAGCCAGACTCCCTCGACCGAATACTGTTTAAAGTCACGCGCAGTATGTATGTATGTATATATATATATATATATATATATAAACAAATCAAATTGCGATAAAATAAAAATATTATAATCGCTGGTATTACTAACACAAGCCATATATTATTTCATTATATCATACATTAAGCGAATATGTGCTAGGAATAACAGAAGCTTGATAAATTAAGTGAAATGAAGATAAAACATTTACTAACCGGTAAATTCTCAGACTGCAGTTTCTTTCTTTTCAGCAATAAATAATTTATTTGTCCCCGGGAATTCTTCAGTGAGACCCTGTTTTTCTGGGATCCTAACTCACTAGAAGGCATGTCGTCTAATGATTTACTCTTCCTAACTAATCATATCATGCGCAGACTCCGAACCCGTCCCGACAACACTAGGTAATTCTGTGGTATATCGCCTGGCGGCTCATATTTATCGAGAAATATGTAAACAAATCAAATGCGATAAAATAAAAATAATTTTAACTCGCTGGTATTACTAACACAAGGCCATATATTTTTCATATATCAGTACATTAAGGCGAAATATGTGCTAGGAATACAGAAGCTTGATAAATAAGTGAAATGAAGATAAAAACATTTACTAAACGGTAAATTCTCAGACTGCAGTTTCTTTCTTTTCAGCAATAAAGATAATTTATTTGCCCAGGGAGAATTCTTCAGTGAGACCCTGTTTTTCTGGGATCCTAACTCACTAGAAGCATGTGCGGCTAATGATTTACTCTTCCTAACTAATCATATCACTGCGCAGACTCCGAACGTCCCGACAACACTAGGGAATTCTGGTATATCGCCTGGCGCTCATAATTTATCGAGAAATATGTAAACAAATCAAATTGCGATAAAATAAAAATAATTATAATCGCTGGTATTACTAACACAAGCCATATATTTTTCATTATCAGTACATTAAGGCGAAATATGTGCTAGGAAACAGAAGCTTGATAAATTAAATATATATATATATATATATATATATAATCGTTTATATAGTTATTTTAGATCTTGATTATAATATTTATATATATTTTCATTGATAATTTATATATATTAGTCATTTAAAATACTCTATATAAGTAGATATAGACTAAAATGGATATTAGAATATGGATTTTCTACCTTATAAATTAAAATTAAAGTTAATATTTAACATTATAGTCGATTTCGATATATCATATTTAATAATAGAGTTTATTATAAGTAATTTTTATTAGATTATATAGATATTTATATCTTAAAAATATTGATTATATTTTAGGTTTGAAACCACCTGAAGAATATCTCAAAGATGTGCTGACACGAAACGATCGTAGTGGTTATTTATAATTGTTAAATTTTAATTAATAAATTATTTTATGTATTGGCTTAAGTCTTTGTTTGATTTGCATAATAGTGGTTTTGTCTCTAATATAATATATATATATATATATATATATATATATATATATTACTCTTTTACTCTTTTTCTTGTTTCAGTCATTTGACCGCGGCCATGCTGGAGCACCGCCTTTAATCGAGCAACTCGATCCCGGGACTTATTCTTTGTAAGCCCAGTACTTATTCTTTCGGTCTCCTTTTTGCCGAACTGCTAAGTGACGGGGACACAAACACACCAACATCGGTTGTCAAGCAATGCTAGGGGGACAAACACAGACACACAAACACATACACACATATATATATATATACGACAGGCTTCTTTCAGTTTCCGTCTACCAAATCCACTCACAAGGCATTGGTCGGCCCGGGGCTATAATAGAAGACACTTGCCCAAGATGCTACGCAGTGGGACTGAACCCGGAACCATGTGGTTGGTTAGCAAGCTACTTATATATATATACGAAGCCTAGTGAGGAAATCTATAAGAGCTTGAACCCCACCCTCGCTATAATTAGAAACCTTGTCTCGTGAGTTAGTAGAAGAATATCGAAGCTCCCGGCCGATTAGGAGATCTTTAATAGGGCCGCTCCTCTTACAATGATGCTTTAGGTAGGAGCAGAATCACCGAAAAGCTTACGTATTTGGAGCCCCACCCTCAAATCCTTCCTCTGTACCGCAAGAGAATCAGGAAGAGCAAAAGTGAGACAGGTATTAATATATGTATATATATATATACATATATATATATATATATATATGTAGCTTAAGTTCTTTTGAACACCACCCACATAGCGAGGCGCAAATTTGCTATCCAGCCACGCGGTCCAGGAAATTCAGACGGGTTTGATGTCACTGTATTCGCATGTGACCTGCATTGACCGATAGCAACTTAGAATCCAACTGCTATCTTGAATTTCCGACAGTTCTCCATTCGGCCGCCTGAACTTGACGAGCTAGGTTCCTGTAACGAAGCTGCGAACTTTGAGATGCATGGGACCGAATCAAAATGTTTTAAATAATCATTTTTACTCTAGGCACAGGACCTTGAAAATTCTTTTTGGGGAAGGGGATTAGTTGACTACATCGACCCAAGTGCATAGCTGGTACTTATTTCATCGACTCCAGCGCGTAGCTGGTAATTATTTCATCCACCCCGAAAGGATGAAAAGCAAAGTCGACCTGGGCGGAATTTGAACAAAGAAATTAGGAGCAGACGAAATACCTATTTCTTTACTACCCACAAGGGGATAAACACAGAGAGGGACAAACAAGGACAGACAAACAGATGATGTCGATTATATCAACCCCAGTGCAGAACTGGTAGTTAATTTATCGACCCCGGCAGACGAAATACCGCAAAGCATTTCGCCCGGCGTGCTAACGTTTCTTATTTCTTTATTGCCCATTAGGGGCTACATACAGAGGGGACAAACAAGAACAGACAAATGGATTAAATCGATTAGATTGACCCCAGTGCATAACTAGTACTTAATTTATCGACTCCGAAAGGACGAAAGGCAAAGTCGACCTCGGCGGAATTTGAACTCACAACGTAACGGCAGACGAAATACCGCTAAGCATTTCGCCCGGCGTGCTAACGTTTCTGCCAGATCGCCGACTTTGAACTGTTTTAAATAATAATATATGCTACTTGTACTAAATGTGTTGAGTGCCTTTCTTTCGTTTGTCCGTTCACACAAGTACGCACATATACATACGCACACACACGCACGCACTCACAGATATATGCACACATATACATAAACACATACATACGTAATACATACGTACATGCCCATCTATCTATCTATCTATCTATCTATCTATCTATCTATCTATCTATCTATCTATCTATCTATCTATCTATCTATCTATCTATCTGTTTGTCAATCTATCTGCCTGTCTCATTTTATATACATGTGTGGGTGTATATATATAGGTGTGTATGTATGTATGAAAAAAATTTATAACATTCTTCTGACATAATGACTCAAATATATTCTTTAACCTTTTAAAACAAGCCTTCTGTAGTTTTTTCACTTTTTACTATTTTCTATATATTCAACCACGTGCTTTCACACACCAACTTTCTCACCTATATATATAATATAATATATATATATATATATATATATATATATATATACATATACGTACACGTATAGATGTATGTACATATACGTATGTATATATGCATATACATTATATATATATACACACACACACACAAACACGCACACATATATATATATATATATACTGCTGTGGCTGAATGCCGTCATACTGCTCTGAAAGTTCCTTTGTTTGCCAATATTGCAAACAGAACGCCAACACATTTTTTTCACGAGGAATATTAAGAAAACCTTTTTTTTTTTAAATTTTGTTTTTTATATTTCTTCTTAGTTTTCTTTAAACGGATTATTCAAAATAAGCAACAACGGTGACAACGACGATAGCAACCATGTTACTGGTGGGATGTAGGGATGAGGACGATGATGCTGATGATGGTGAAGAGGAGGAAGGGGCAGGGAGGAGTAAGGGGGAGGTAGAGTTGGAAAAGGAGGAGGAGGAGCGGGGAATGAAAAAAGCGAAGAATCTCTTGACAGCGAAGTGATACATATTTTATTTCGCATCATCCTCTCTTACTCAGCCTGTCTCTATCACTTTCTCTCTCTTCCCCCTCTCTCTCTGTTAGTCTCTCCCTCTCCTACTTCATTACTCTCCCCCTTGCTATCTACATCACAACTTCATCGGTCCTCACAACAGCAGCATGGAGATCTGCGAACAAAAAAAAAATATAAAGCACAAACGACATGCACACACATACATACACACACATACACACACACACACACCACACACACACACACACACACACACACACATACACACACACACACACACGCACACACGCACACGCACTCACGCACATACAGACTGTCAGTCTTTACTTTTTTTTTCTTAGCTTTCCCGCCAAGTGACTAAGAGTAAATGGCGGATCCTGTAGGGAGGCGAATTTTCACAACAGGTTAATAAAAGTGAGAGAAAAGAAAAAAAAAAAAGAATGAAATAAGAAGATAGCACCACCTCTAAAAAAAAGCAGGAACATACACACGCACACACACACGCATGCATGCGCACATACATGCACACATACATACACGCACGCTCACATGTTCATACACACATGCACATACACACATGCACACACACGTAGCAGTCCTCCAGGAGACAGTCCCACACCAAACCAACAGTAAGAAGAACAAAAGTAACCACCACAGCAGCAACGACCAAATCCATGACTATGCCATCATCATCATTATCATCATTATCATCATCAGCATCAATAACAAACAACAACAACCCCAGCAACAGCAGCAGCAGCAGTGGAAGCACAATAGCCCAGTGGTTAAGGCAGCGAACTCGCGGTTTCGATTCCCAGGCCGGGCGTTGTTTGCGTTTATTGAGCGAAAACACCTAGAAGCTCTACGAGGCTCCGACAGGGGTGGTGGCGACCCCTGTTGTACTCTTTCGCCCCAACTTTCTCTCACTCTTTCTTCCTGTTTCTTGTCCCCGACTTCCTACGCAACCGCTGAGCCTGGATGCGCATTCATCCATCCGTCCGTCGATGCTCTCGGTGTCGG
>NW_021834006.1:0-2500 GCF_006345805.1 Octopus sinensis | reverse complement strand
TGATCCTCACTTATTTAAGCATTTTGAGCTTTTCGTAAGCAATAAAACATTCTTAAATAGAGAAGAGTCAATTGAAGCATTCGGACAGTCTATCACAGCAAAAGATGAGTTTTTTTTAAAAGATAGAATATGTGACACAGAGAAACGTTGGGTAAATGTCACAAATGAACATGGATCATACTTTGATTAAATAAATCAGTTCCCTAACACTTCTGAAACATTTTATTGTTACCTTTCAAATACGACATTTCATGTGAAACAACTAATACATATGAACTTGTTGCAGTGCTTTCCCGGTCGCAACAACAGGATGAGTTGGTGTAACAGTAATAACTTATTATGAAGGAATATTCCGTACGTATAGGCGCAGGAGTGGATTGTGGTAAGTAGCTTGCTTACGAACCACATGGTTCCGGGTTCAGTCCCACTGCGTGGCACCTTGGTCAAGTGTATTCTGCTATTGCCTCGGGCTAACCAAAACCTTGTGAGTGGATTTGGCAGACGAAAACTGAAAGAAGCCCGTCGTATACATGTATACATATATATATATGTATGTGTGTGTATATGTTTGTGTGTCTGTGTTTGTGCCCCCAACATCGCTGGTGTGTTTACGTTCCTGTAACTTAGCGGTTCGGCAAAAGAGACCGATAGAATAAGTACTAGGCTTACAAAGAATAAGTCCTGGGGGTCGATTTGCTCGACTAAAGACAGTGCTCCAGTATGGCCGCAGTCAAATGACTGAAACAAGTAAAAGAGTAAAAGAGTATTTGTTTGTAGCTTGTTGATGTGTAACAGCAGAGACATCTGCATGGTGCCGAATTCTTCAAGGCATTTGCTCATTAATGGCACATCGCAATGATTCGGCAACTAGATAACAATTTCCTTTATTCTACGTTTGTTTTGAATATGTTATCGTGGCTCTAAATGGTATTTAACATACACATATAGATCACCTTTACGTTTTGGTAATTTAACAGCTGGGGGGAAATTTTGATAATGATAATAATCGTTGTGGTTATGGTTTCGCTAAAAATGATGATTATGATGATAATGATCATCATCTTCATTATCATTGTGGTGGCCATGGTGATTATGACGAGGATGATGATGATGAGGATGACGACGACGATGATGGTGATTATGATGATGGTGGTGGTCATGACGATGGTGTTGTAGTGTTGATGACTGCTGACAGTAGTGGTAGTGAAAGCGATGTTAGCGAAGGTGATGAATATGATAGAGATGATGACGGCGATAATGTTTGTGATGTTGATGATGATGATGATGATGATGATGATGATGATGATGATGATGGTCATGATGATGATGATTATGATGATGATGATGATGGTCATGATGATGATGATGATAATGATGATGATGATAATGATGATGATGAAGATGATGATGACGATGACAGCGGGGGTTGGTAGTGATAGTGGTGGTAGCATTGATAGTGATTCTAGTGTTCACAATGGCGGTAAGTATGATCGTGATGGCAAGTAGTGATCATTATAATAACGATAACGATGATGATGATGATGATGATGATGATGACAACAACGACGACGACGAATGACGACAACGGTGATGATGATGATGATGATGTTGATGATGATCATAATGAAGCTATCGTTATTTATCGACACATTACATTTTCGCGAGTGCCACGTGATCAGCAATTCAGACAATAGAATGACTTAAGCTCCTACCGCTGCTGTTGGTGGCTGCTGCTGCTACCGTTGATTTTGTTTTTGTTGCTGTTGATGTTAAATAACGTTATACATTATTGCAAAGAACCACGTGATTAATAGTTCTGATAACGGAATTCTCTCTCTTAGATAGGTGCATACATATGTATGTGTGTTTATGTATGTGTATATATATATTGTGTGTGTATGTGTTCGTGTTTTTGTGTATGTATACATACATAAACACATGCATAGAATCCTAAACAGATACACACGTTATTACGTAGTAATATGTATGTATATATATATATATATATATATATATATACATACATACATACGTACATACATGCATACATGCATACATACACACATATATATACATACATATGTACATATATATATATATATACGTAACTCAATACGTATATATACATACATATATATATATATATATATATGTGTGTGTGTGTACGTAATACTGAATACGCCACACACAGACATACACCACACACACACGCAGACACACGCACGCACACATACACATACACACACGCACACACACGCACGCACGCACATACATCATACTCACACACATTAGTACATGCGCAATCTGGTAATAAAAGTGTTGATTAAATATACAAGTTTCTTATCGTTTTTGCTCCGAAATAAATTATTCTCGGTAGAGACAGAGCAACACCAACAACACACATCGACAGCAGCAACGAAACTGCAGCAGTAATAACAAAAGCAGCAACAGCAGCAGCAGCAGCAACAGCAACAACAACAACAACAACAACACAAAAAAG
>NW_021834005.1:62500-64114 GCF_006345805.1 Octopus sinensis | reverse complement strand
TATTATAGATTGTAAATAAAACATGAAAATCAGACAAGTTGGAATTTCTTTGAGTAATATATTCTTCTATACTCAATCATACACCTGTGTATGTATATATATATAGTCGCCATGATAGATCGTTAGCCACTACACACATTTTTTCTCTCCTTGTTTTTTCTGTGTCCCTTTCTGTAGAAGAGCATAGGCTCGAAACGTAAAAGACTTTTACATTTCCTGAGCATTATACTAATACATCTGTTTGTTTTGTACACCACCTGTTTTCGTCTTTTGTTTTCTTTCATAAACTCTTCCTATATATATATATATATATATATTTCTTTATTGCCCACAGAGGGCTAAACATAGAGGGGACAAACAATGATAGACAAAGGGATTAAGTCGATTACATCGATCCCAGTGCGTAACTGGTACTTAATTCAAACCGCGAGTGGCTCAGAAACCGGACCTAATCCTCGGGACTATATTCCTTACATGAAGAGACACTTCTAGAGCTAGTACATGCAACAGAAGATGCGATCCCAGGTCGCAGCCGGGCGTCGGGCTGAAAAGCGGTGTTCGGCGGCAGCCGCGGTACGACGCCTGTCATTCGCTTCTGGGCCTCGCCTAGTACTTTCTGTCTACCAAATACACAAACAAGGCTTTGGTTGGCCCGAGGCTATACAAGATGACACTTGCCCGGGACTAAACCCAGAACCATGTGGTTGGTAAGCAAGCTACTTAACAAACAGCCATTCCTGTGCCTGTGAATAATAATAGTAATAATAATAATAGTAATCACCATCATCATCATTGTTTAAAGTCCGTTTTCCATGCTAGCATGGGTTGGACGATTTGACTGAGGGCTGGCGAACCAGATGGCTGCACCAGGCTCCAATCTGATTTGGCAGAGTTTCTACAGCTGGATGCCCTTCCTAACGCCAACCACTCCAAGAGTGTAGTGGGTGCTTTTACATGCCATCGGCACGAGGGCCAGTCAGTTGGTACTGGTAACGGCCACGCTCAAATGGTGTTTTTTATGTGCCAGTAAGGTGACGCAGGTAACAATCACACTTGAATGGTGCTTTTTATGTGCCACCAGCACGGAAGACAGTTTGTTGCTCTAGCAACCATCACGCTTGAATGGTACTCTTAGCGCTCCATTAGCAGGGATGCCAGTCATTGAATTTGATTTCAATTTCGATTCACTTGCCTCAACAGGTCTTCGCAAGCAGAGTTTAGTGTCCAATGAAGGAAAGGTATGCATAAATGGGATGGTTACACCCCTGGCATAGGCCACGAGTTTACGGTCTAACTTGGCTTACCAGGTCTTCTCAAGCACAGCATATTTCCAAAGGTCCCGGTCACTAGTCATTGCCTTGGTGAGGCCTAATGTTTGGAGGTCATGCTTCACCTCCTCATCCCAGGTCTTCCTGGGTCTACCTCTTCCACAAGTTCCCTCAACCGCTAGGGTAGGATTAATAATAATAGTAATAATAGCAATAATAATAATAATAATCATCATCATTTAACGTCCGTTCTCCATGCTAGCATGGGTTAAACGGTTCGACCGGGGATCTGGGAAGCCAGAAGGCTGTACCAAGCTCCAGTCTTATCTGGCAGTGTTTCTACAGC
>NW_021834005.1:22500-47500 GCF_006345805.1 Octopus sinensis | reverse complement strand
TATATGTATATACATGTATGTGTATATACATGTACGCGTATATGTATATACATGTACGCGTATATATATATATATACGTGTGTATATGTATATACATGTATATGTATATACATGTACGCGTATGTGTGTGTATGTTTGTATGTACGTATGTGTGTGTATGTATGTGTGTGTATGTATGTGTGGGTATGCATGTGTGTGTATGCATGTGTGTAAGTGTGTATATGTGTGGGTGTGTATGTATGTGTGTATATGTATGTATAGGAGTGGAACTGAACCAGTGTGTGTGTTAATTTTATCGGTACAATGGCTCTCCCTAGCCACAATAAAAATTTGTTTCAACATGCAAATTCACATAAAGAATCTTGCAAACCAGATACAACTCTTGTTCTTGCTGACTGAAAGAGATGGCTGTAACAGCACTTTGAACAGAGCTGCAGCTCACGGCTGGCAACCTCGCAGACTGCTGCCGGGATGGAAAAACAATTTAGAAGCTCACTATCTCTTTACTCTTTTACTTGTTTCAGTCATTTGACTGCGGCCATGCTGGAGCACCGCCTTTAGTCGAGCAACTTGACCCCGGGACTTATTCTTTTTGTAAGCCCAGTACTTATTCTATCGGTCTCTTTTGTCGAACCGCTAAGTGACGGGGACGTAGACACACCAGCATCGGTTGTCAAGCAATGCTAGGGGGACAAACACAGACACACAAACATATATATATATATATATACATATATACGACGGGCTTCTTTCAGTTTCCGTCTACTAAATCCACTCACAAGGCTTTGGTCGGTCCGAGGCTATAGTAGAAGACACTTGCCCAAGATGCCACGCAGTGGGACTGAACCCGGAACCATGTGGTTGGTAAGCAAGCTACTTACCACACAGCCACTCCTGCGTCTATGTACGGAAGTTTTGAGTTGACCTGGGCACAAATGCTACAGAAGCTTACGAAACACTATTTGTGGATGAATTTGTATGAGCTGAGAATCTGCTTTGTGCTGGGATAAGAACTGGGAAGCTCATTACGATTCCGCCTTTTTGAAAGACAGTCTCAAAAAGAGTATTTTGTGGTTTTGGAAGAGTTCTGGAAGAAATTTCATTGCGAAAAGCCAGTGCACTTGCAAATAGTCCACAGTTCCATTCTATGTGTATATATGCATGTGTGTATATATATGTGTCTGTATATATGTGTGTATATATGTATCAGTATATATGTATATATGTGTGTATATATATGTGTGTATATGTATGCGTGTATATGTGTGTATGTGTGTGTGTATATATGTGTGTGTATATATGTATATGCATATATGTATGTGTGTATATATGTGTGTATATATATATGTGTGTATATGTATGCGTGTGTATATGTATATAAGTATATGTGTGTGTATATATGCGTGTGTATATATATATATGTATGTGTGTATATATATGTGTGTGTATATGTATGTGTGTATATATGTGTGTGTATATATGTGCATATGTATGTGTGTGTATATATGTGTGCATATGTATGCGTGTGTATGTGTATATGTATATGTGTGTATGTGTATATAAGTATATGTATATATGTGTGTGTATATATGTATGTGTGTATATATGTATATGCATATGTATATGTGTATATGTATATACAAACCTTCCTCCATGCTGTGCCTCGAATGTTACCATTATAGAGTTGTTTCCCCTGATTAAGGGGACATAACTCTACTAGCCTTATACCTCAAAACAAACATCAAAAAGATAAAAAAGAAACATTTTAAGGGTTTTTAGAAATCGAAAAATAAACTAAAAAGTAATCTAAAGTATTATGGAGATGTACTTGCATAGCAAGTGACCCGATCTGAGGTTGTGTGCTGGAACGAAAACAATTGCAGCGTGGAAGGTTTTTATAAGCCATTTAAAAAACACACAAAATCTGTTCGATTCACTTCAACATTTAAGTTTAATTTGTCAAAATATTTTCGTCGCTTTAAGACCGCGAACTGTTCACTGACAAAAATCAGTGTTTTGTCAGTGAACAGGTCGCGGTCTTAAAGTGACGAAAATATTTTGACAAATTAAACTTAAATGTTGAAGTGAATCTAACGGATTTTGTGTGTTTCTTAAATGGCTTACAAACACCTTCCACGCTGCAATTGTTTTCGTTCCAGCACACGATCTCAGATCGGGTCACTTGCTATGCTGGCAGAGTGGTTAGCACTCCGGGCGAAATGCGTAGCCTTATTTCGTCTGCCGTTATGTTCTGAGTTCAAATTCCGCCGAGGTCGACTTTGCCTTTCATCCTTCCGGGGTTGATAAATTAAGTACCAGTTACGCACTGGGGTCGATATATATCGACTTAATCTGTTTGTCTGTCCTTGTTTGTCCTCTCTGCGTTTAGCCCCTTTGTGGGTAGTAAAGAAATAGGTATTTCGTCTGCCGTTACGTTCTGAGTTCAAATTCCGCCGAGGTCGACTTTGCCTTTCATTCTTCCGGGGTCGATAAATATCGACTTAATCCGTTTGTCTGTCCTTGTTTGTCCCCTCTGAGTTTAGCCCCTTGTGGGTAGTAAAGAAATAGCTATGCAAGTATATCTCCGTAATCAAAAGTAATCTCTCTTTAACTTGTGGATCACACGTCAAAGTAGCAGCAACATTACTCTCCACCCTCCACCAAAGCAAAAAAAAGGTAATTTTGTACGTACCAATCCAGAAAGAGTTTTTGCCACTGAGGTTTCCCATCCATCTGTGATGCTTTCGTGAGAGTACACTGGCCAGGTGGGCCGTGAAGGACCCACGACAGAATAGTTCAGCGTTGTCCCATGTCATTTTTTCATTGACAAATTTGTAACATTGGCCTTGGTATTCTGCCCAACCTGGAAAAACATAGACAGACAGACACACGTACTCGTGTGAGATTATGGATAAACAGAACAGCAGAAGAGTAAACATTTCAAAACTATAAACACTGAACAAAATTTAAGCTAGACATTTAGAAACACTGTTAAATTATTTAAGTTAAGTTTTAACAAGTCCGGTTAAGTGTCAATATATCCTAAGATATATTACTAAGAAAACATGTCAGTTCAAAATGGAAAAGAAACCAGTGATAGAGAAGTAAGCCTTGAAACTGTTGTTAAAAGTTAAGTTAAGTTAATTTTTTGGCTCAAAAAGCAAAAAGCAAGGCCATGTAGGGGGACATGGAGTTATGTACAGGGAGGGTGTTAATGCAAAGAGTTCAGGCCATTTCTGGTCAAGAGAGACTTTGAACCGAGCGGTCGTCGGCATCTTCACTATCTCGTCCGGCAGCTTATTCCACGGATCTGCAACCCGGACAGAGAAAGCCCCTCTCCTTCGATTGAGATGAAAGTTACATGAGTATACGATGAGGGAGCTGTGATGAATCATGAATATTACTCTCTTTGGCTCAAAAAGCAAAAACCAAGGCCATGTAGGGGGACATGGAGTTATGTACAGGGAGGGTGTTAATGCAAAGAGTTCAGGCCATTTCTGGTCAAGAGAGACTTTGAACCGAGCGGTCGTCGGCATCTTCACTATCTCGTCCGGCAGCTTATTCCACGGATCTGCAACCCGGACAGAGAAAGCCCCTCTCCTTCGATTGAGATGAAAGTTACATGAGTATATGATGAGGGAGCTGTGATGAATCATGAATATTACTCTCTTTGGCTCAAAAAGCAAAAACCAAGGCCATGTAGGGGGACATGGAGTTATGTACAAGGTGGTGTTCATGCAAAGAGTTCAGGCCATTTGTGGTCAAGGGAGACTTTGAACCGAGCGATCGTCGGCATCTTCACTATCTCGTCCGGCAGCTTATTCCACGGATCTGCATCCCGGATGGAGAAAACCCCTCTCCTTCGATTGAGATGAAATCGTCGCAGATAGAGCTTTTTGGAGTGACCCCGCAGCCGACGCTCTGGAGCAGGAGTGAAGAACAGCTCTTTCGAGAGGTTACACTTTCCGCTTATGATGTTGTGAGCTAGAATGAGATCACCACGGTGTCGTCGTTTTTCTCGAGAATAAAGGTCGAGCGTCTTCAGCCTTTCTTCATAAGACAAATGCTTGAGACCAAGAACCATGGGGGTTGAACCTTTTATTGTGGAAAATCAAACAGATTCCATTCAACATTCCATTACCCTTAACTGCAGATAGGAGTTTTATATACCAATCTGTCTTTTGTTGAGGGTGGTCATGTGTGAAACTATTTTCTGGTTGAAAAATGTCCTAGTTGTATGTCTTGCAAACAACTTGCATATGCAAGTGCTTCCAGTCAAAAACTCCGTATTCTGGAAACCAGCAAGTGTATGGGGTCATCAGGAGAGAATGTGTGCCGTTTCGGGGCCTACCTCTCGACGGCATCAATGCGCACCGCCCCCCCCCCTCACTGATATGAGGCCCCGCTTGCTAGATCAGCTGCTTATGAAGTTAAACTCAATATACTTCTAGCCATCGCTCATCGTCTCTTTTTAACCAAATTCAGTGGCTAGCCTTCTCCACTGCAGATTGGATATCAGTCATGGTGGTATTGACTTTACGATGAGTTAGGCCTAGCGATAACCACACTCGTCTTACACTGTGTCCAACAAACCCTCTACAACCGACTTCGATTTGAGACAACAGGACTTTGCTGGAAATGCTAATTCCATTTTCAGGTAGATATTTAGCATCATTATCGAAATAACCCTGAAATTTAATTTCACAGTGAGAGGGTTAAAACGATGGAGAAGACACCCTCTTTTTATGTGACATCAACAGCAATTCTTGTCATGTGATACCATCTTCAGTGCTCTTTATGTGGAACTAGCAGCAGTGCTTCTTATGTGGTACTAATGGCACCAACACTGGTCCCCAGTAAGGGCGAAATGGCACTATCTACAACTACAGGAACATCTAATAAATAGATTTCATGGAAATTTGGAAATATTTCATGTTTTTTTCACTCATAGGAAAACATTTCTGAACATCAGAAAAAAAAAGTATAAACATGGAAGCGGTTCTCTCCCCTTGCGGAGAATATTCACCCTCTCTGTTATCTCATAGTAATCGCTCTCTCTCTCTCTCTCCCTCATAAACAACAATAAGCAGCAGCAGCTGTAACTGAGTGAAAACACCTAAAACTCCACGAGGCTCTGGCAGGAGGTGGTGACGACCCCTGTTCTACTCTTTCGCTCCAACTTTCTCTCACTCTTTCTTCCTGTTTCTTGTCCTCCCCAACTTCCTACGCAACCGCTGAGCCCGGATACGCATTCATCCATCCGTCGATGCTCTTGGTGTCGGGGGTTGACCTGCTTTCTCTTCTGCGGGTCTTACGAACAGCAAAGGACCACGTTTCGGACTTCTCCCACTACGGACGAAGACCGCTAAGCTCAACAGCAACAGCAAGTGGAGGCGCAATGGCCCAACGGTTAGGGCAGCAGACTCGTGGTCGGAGGATCGCGGTTTCGATTCCTAGACCAGGCGTTGTGTGTGTTTATTGAGCGAAAACACCTAAAGCCCCACGAGGCTCCGCCAGGGGGTGGTGGCGACCCCTGTTGTACTCTTTCACCCCAAACTTTCTCTCACTCTTTCTTCCTGTTTCTTGTCCCCGACTTCCTACGCAACCACTGAGCCTGTAACTGAGTGAAAACACCTAAAACTCCACGAGGCTCTGGCAGGAGGTGGTGACGACCCCTGTTCTACTCTTTCGCTCCAACTTTCTCTCACTCTTTCTTCCTGTTTCTTGTCCTCCCCGACTTCCTACGCAACCGCTGAGCCCGGATACGCATTCATCCATCCGTCGATGCTCTTGGTGTCGGGGGTTGACCTGCTTTCTCTTCTGCGGGTCTTACGAACAGCAAAGGACCACGTTTCGGACTTCTCCCACTACGGACGAAGACCGCTAAGCTCAACAGCAACAGCAAGTGGAGGCGCAATGGCCCAACGGTTAGGGCAGCAGACTCGTGGTCGGAGGATCGCGGTTTCGATTCCTAGACCAGGCGTTGTGTGTGTTTATTGAGCGAAAACACCTAAAGCCCCACGAGGCTCCGCCAGGGGGTGGTGGCGACCCCTGTTGTACTCTTTCACCCCAAACTTTCTCTCACTCTTTCTTCCTGTTTCTTGTCCCCGACTTCCTATGCAACCACTGAGCCTGTAACTGAGTGAAAACACCTAAAACTCCACGAGGCTCTGGCAGGAGGTGGTGACGACCCCTGTTCTACTCTTTCGCTCCAACTTTCTCTCACTCTTTCTTCCTGTTTCTTGTCCTCCCCGACTTCCTACGCAACCGCTGAGCCCGGATACGCATTCATCCATCCGTCGATGCTCTTGGTGTCGGGGGTTGGCCTGCTTTCTCTTCTGCGGGTCTTACGAACAGCAAAGGGCAACATTTCAGACTTCTCCCACTATAGAGAAGACCGCTTCGCCCAACAAACAAACAAAACAACCAGCAACTGTACTTAACAGTCAAATAACCAGGTAAATGCCAAATATACATTATACTGGAAATCTTAGCAGTGGAACAGTGGATAAAGCCATTACTACATATAGTTCAACAAACAAATATTCCTTGTTCAAATGAAGCCTAGCTCCATGTAAACACTTGCAATAAACCACCACATGACTATTGGAGATTGAATCGCACCAAATGTGAAGTAGATATAAATACTGTAAAAGAATTAGGTGCCAAAGATGCAGTAAACATCATCCTAGACAATCCTTGATTCCTTCAAAACTTCCATGCTTCCTGAGATTCGCGAACACTACACCTCCTTCAAAACTTCCATGCTTTCTGAGATTCGCCAACACTACACCTCCTTCAAAACTTCCATGCTTTCTGAGATTCGCCAACACTACACCTCCTTCAAAACTTCCATGCTTTCTGAGATTCGCCAACACTACACCTCCTTCAAAACTTCCATGCTTTCTGAGATTCGCCAACACTACACCTCCTTCAAAACTTCCATGCTTTCTGAGATTCGCCAACACTACACCTCCTTCAAAACTTCCATGCTTTCTGAGATTCGCCAACACTACACCTCCTTCAAAACTTCCATGCTTTCTGAGATTCGCCAACACTACACCTCCTTCAAAACTTCCATGCTTTCTGAGATTCGCCAACACTACACCTCCTTCAAAACTTCCATGCTTTCTGAGATTCGCCAACACTACACCTCCTTCAAAACTTCCATGCTTCCTGAGATTCGCCAACACTACACCTGATTTTCTCCCCTCCATACACACGCAAGCAGGTATCTGACTCGTACACTGTTCACTTTCCAGACATTTGTACATTAAGGCACATGCTTTGTACGCACTTTCTGACAAGTTGTGGTGCACCTGAGCACTCTCTTTTACTTGTTTCAGTCATTTGACTGCGGCCATGCTGGAGCACCGCCTTTAATCGAGCAACTCGACCCTGGGACTTATTCTTTTCTAAGCCCAATACTTATTCTATCGGTCTCTTTTGCCGAACCGCTAAGTGATGGGGACATAAACACACCAGCATTGGTTGTCTAGCAATGCTAGGGGGGACAAACATAGACACACAAACACACACACGCATATATATATATATACACATATATACGACAGGCTTCTTTCAGTTTCCGCCTACCAAATCCACTCACAAGGCTTTGGTTGGCCCGAGGCTATAGTAGAAGACACTTGCCCAAAGTGCCATGCAGTGGGACTGAACCCGGAACCATGTGGTTGGTAAGGAAGCTACTTACCACACAGCCACTCCTGCGCCCATACAATAATTTCATTATTATTATTATTATTATTATTATTATTATTATTTTATACCTTGTTCACAAAGACTGCTCTGTGGTTGTTGGTCCTTCTGACCTTGCAGGAAATGCCATTCACGCCACTGCTTCCCATCACAGCTGTATAGTTTCTTGCTGTTTCGGTCAAGGAATAGAAGATCTTTGGTATTCTGGGTACATATCTTGGCTCCCTGTTGAGAGATAATGAGAACACAGATGGACGAATTTTAAAAAGTAATTTATTTTATGGTTTATACTTTATTTACATTTGATGGATATTTGTCCTCATCTTGTTTGTTGTTAACACAACGTTTCGGCTGATATAACCTCCAGCCTTCATCAGGTGTCTTGGTGAAATTTCGAACCTGGGTTCTCATTCCTAAGGTATTTTTCGATATAATTATTATTATTATTATTATTATTATTATCATTCTGTAATCGAACTTGGAATCTTGGGGCCAGTAGCCCGCACTCTTAACCACTACACCATATGCTACTAACCCCAAGATTCTGAGTTCGATTTCAGGCAGTGACCTGAACAACAACAACAACAACAACATCGAAAATACCTTAGGAATGAGAACCCAGGTTCGAAATTTCCCCAAGACACCTGAGGAAGGCTGGAGGGTATACCAGCCGAAACATTGTGTTAACAACAAACAAGACGAGGACAAATATCTGTCAAAAATAAATAATGTACTATCTTATGGTTTATTATTGTTTATATTTTGAAAAACGTATATATATATATATATATATATATATATATATATATATATATATATGTGGGCACCAAAATCTTTTAAGTGCTTTTGTCGTTTTACAATACAAAAGAAATCACTTTAAACTTGCTAAAATGATATTCAAAGTATTTTATATGATCAGAAATATAATTTCAAAGTGTTCATGGTGTCATGGTGAGGATCTGATCAAAGATTTTGCAATTAAAAAACAGTTTTGGGGGAAACTTTGTAAATATAAATAAAGTGGAATTTTATACAAAAATAAAGTGTTTTGTTTCATTTTGAAAAATAAAAATTTATTTCATGGTTTATTATTGTTTATATTTTGAATTCTATATATATGGGGGTACCAAAATATTTTAAGTGCTTAGGGTCTCTATGGGTCCTTATCTGGCTCTACCCAGTACTCTGAATTATATGTAAAATCATGATGTAACCTGATTATATATATATATATATATATATATATATATATATAGGGAGAGTTTACGAAAAAAACAAAAGACGAAGACAGGTGGTGTACAAAACAAACAGATGTATTAGTATAACGCTCAGGAATAGAAAAAGTCTTTTACGTTTCGAGCCTACGCTCTTCTACAGAAAAAACAAGGAGAGAAAAAAATTTGTGTAGTGGCTAACGATCTATCATATATATAATATATATATATATATATATATATATATATCGCCTGGCCCTCGTACCGGCTGCACATAAAAAGCACCATCCGTTCGTGGCCGTTTGCCAGCTCTGTCTGGCACCTGTGCGGGTGGCACGTAAAAAAGCACCCACTACACTCATGGAATGGTTGGCGTTAGGAAGGGCATCCAGCCGTAGAAACACTGCCAGATCAGACTGGGCCTGATGCAGCCTTCTGGCTTCCCAGACCCCAGTCGAACCGTCCAACCCATGCTAGCATGGAAAGCGGACGCTAAACGAAGATGATGATGATGATGATATATATATATATATATATATACATACACACACATATATAGGGGCCGGATGGAAGGCATTTAATGGCATAAAGGATGTGCTCAAGGGAAAGTTGGACAGGACCACCCTCGCCAACCTCAGCAATCACACAGCTCTACTTGCAATGTTATATGGTAGTGAAACATGGGCTACAGCAAAGAGAGAAGAGATTGGTAATGGCTCAAAGAACCAGTGAGAGGTCAATGCTTGGAATCTCATTGAGAGAGCATGTCAGTGGCGAGGTCATCAGAGAGAAGTCCGGCATGAGGGATGTCATCCTAGAATATACCCGCAGCAAGTTTAGATGGGCTGGACACGTCGCCCGGCTCACCGAAAATCGGTGGACCCTCGCTGTTCTCGAGTGGTATCTGGGCGAATGAAAACAACCACTCGGAAGGTCTCCACGATGGTAGGTTTACGATTTCAGGAGGACGATTGGGATCACGTGAATGAAAAAGGCGCGATCCAGAGAGGAGTGGACAGCGTGCTGTGACCAGCGGTGTCAAATGGACGCCCGACGGTCTCGTCGGTCACGGTGATCAAGGTAAAGGTGATATAGGGGTACCAAAATCTTTTAAGTGTCCAGGGCTTCTATGGGGTTTAATCCAGCCCTGCCCAGCACTCTGCATTACATGTAAAATCATGATGTAAGCAATATCTCATATTTGTATTCGTTATTTTGAAATGCTTTGTATGTGATGCGTCAAGAAAACTTTGCAATAATAGAGTCACGTGACCAAACCGATTCAACCAATCAGCAACTTCCAGAAGCTCACACTAATTCCTGCGTATTCGTAGAAATCACGAAGGGTTTCCTTGTGACGACAAAGTTAGAGAAGGGGCATAACTCTGTTAAAGATGTTTTTGCTAAGCTGAGTAGTCTCCCTTGAATTTTATAACGTCACGAAGAACTTTACTCTTTTACTTGTTTCAGTCATTTGACCGCGGCCATGCTAGAGCACCGCCTTTTAGTCGAGCAACTCCACCCCGGGACTTATTCTTTGTAAGCCCAGTACTTATTCTATCGGTCTCTTTTGCCGAACCGCTAAGTGACGGGGACGTAAACACACCAGCATCGGTTGTCAAGCAATGCTAGGGGGACAAACACACACACACATGCATATATATATATATATATATATATATATATATATATATATATATACGACGGCTTCTTTCAGTTTCCGTCTACCAAATCCACTCACAAGGCATTGGTCGGCCCGGGGCTATAGCAGAAGACACTTGCCCAAGACGCCACGCAGTGGGACTGAACCCGGAACCATGTGGTTGGTTAGCAAGCTACTTACCACACAGCCACTCCTACGCCTATTTATATACATATATACGACAGGCTTCTTTCAGTTTCCGTCTACCAAATCCACTCACAAGGCATTGGTCGGCCCGGGGCTATAGCAGAAGACACTTGCCCAAGACGCCACGCAGTGGGACTGAACCCGGAACCATGTGGTTGGTTAGCAAGCTACTTACCACACAGCCACTCCTACGCCTATTATATACATATATACGACAGGCTTCTTTCAGTTTCCGTCTACCAAATCCACTCACAAGGCATTGGTCGGCCCGGGGCTATAGCAGAAGACACTTGCCCATGTGGTTGGTTAGCAAGCTACTTACCACACAGCCACTCCTGCGCCTATATATAAGAAAACAAAATTCTTCAGAAACAGCAGTAAACGGAACAAATAGTGATTTTTTTTTATCGGTTATCAGATATAATCACTGACCGGGACAAAAATTTATTCACTGAATATATAAAGAAAGGTGGAGGCGCAATGGCCCAGTGGTTAGGGCAGCGGACTCGTGGTCGTAGGATCGCGGTTTTGATTCCCAGACCGGGCATTGTAAGTGTTTATTGAGTGAAAACACCTAAAGCTCCACGAGGCTCCGGCAGGTTGATGGTGGTGATCCCTGCTGTACTCTTTCACCACAACTTTCTCTCACTCTTACTTCCTGTTTCTGTTGTACCTGTATTTCAAAGGGCCAGCCTTGTCACTCTCAGTGTCACGCTGAATATCCCTGAGAACTACGTTAAGGGTACACGTGTCTGTGGGGTGCTCAGCCACTTACACGTTAATTTCACGAGCAGGCTGTTCCGTTGATCGGATCAACCGGAACCCTCGTCGTCGTAACCGATGGAGTGCTTCCATTCCATATAAAAAAAGCCAGCGACTTTTGCTAGTCTCAAAGTTCCTGCTACTTCTGGCTTAGGGGACATGTCGAAACACCGGTGTCCCAGAGTGTAAGAAACTAATGTAACTTCAACATAAAGTAATACAAACTAATGTGAAGTCATACGATGTAAGGGTTTGGATGTTAGGCTCAGGGATTTCAGGTAATGGGTTCAAATCTCTTTTGGTGCCTTATAATTTAACACACTCACCAGTAAAATTTCCACTTATTTCTTTTTTATATAAACCACTTTGAATATCATTTTAGCAAGTTTAGGCTCAGGAGTGGCTGTGTGGTAATTAGCTTGCTCACCAACCACATGGTTCCGGGTTTAGTCCTACTGCGTGGCACCTTGGGCAAGTCTCTTCTGCTATAGCCCCGGGCCAAATAATACATTGTGAGTGGATTTGGTAGACGGAAACTGAAAGAAGTCTGTCGTATATATGTATATAGATATATATATATATATATATATGTATGTGTGTGTATATGTTTGTGTGTGTGTGTTTGGCCCCCTAGCATTGCTTGACAACCGATGCTGGTGTGTTTATGTCCCTGTCACTTAGCGGTTCGGCAAAAGAGACCGATAGAATAAGTATTAGGCTTACAGAAGAATAAGCCCCGGGGTCGAGCTGCTCGATTAAAGGCGGTGCTCCAGCATGGCCGCAGTCAAATGACTGAAACAAGTAAAAGAAAGAAAAAGAGATTTTCTAAAATTTTCATTGCGCCTGCAACCTTCTCAATAGTTTTGCAAGATGCAATGAAAATTTTAGAAAAGTAAAAAAGAAATAAGTGTAATTTTCTCCGGTGAGTGTATTAAATTATAAGGCACCAAAAGAGACTGATTCTCCCCAGACACAACAGAATATTTCTTCATATTGTTATTTGATTAATCATGCATTATCTCGTCACTGCAAGATTTCAATAATATAACTCTCTTTACTCTCTTTTACTCTTTTACTTGTTTCAGTCATTTGACTGCGGCCATGCTGGAGCACCGCCTTTAGTCGAGCAAATCGACCCCGGGACTTATTCTTTTGTAAGCCCAGTACTTATTCTATCGGTCTCTTTTGCCGAACCGCTAAGTGACGGAGACGTAAATACACCAGCATTGGTTGCCAAGCAATGCTAGGGGGACAAACACAGACACACAAACACATACACACACATATATATATATACATATATACGACAGGCTTCTTTCAGTTTCCGTCTACCAAATCCACTCACAAGGCATTGGTCGGCCCGAGGCTATAGTAGAAGACACTTGCCCAAGATGCCATGCAGTGGGACTGAACCCGGAACCATGTGGTTTGTTAGCAAGCTACTTACCACACAGCCACTCCTATATACATATATACGACAGGCTTCTTTCAGTTTCCGTCTACCAAATCCAGTCACAAGGCATTGGTCGGCCCGGGGCTATAGTAGAAGACACTTGCCCAAGATGCCACGTAGTGGGACTGAACCCGGAACCATGTGGTTGGTTAGCAAGCTACTTACCACACAGCCACTCCTGCGCCTTGGATTTGTTTTATATTTTAGAATGGACATTGCAAGGTAGGTGCGAGAGGCTGGACCTGGTCAGTGAAAGTCAAAAAAAAAAAAGGGGGACATACTTTGAGGCTGCCCTTTGCTACTTCCTCCAAGATAGGTTTCCCAAGATCAGAGAGAGATTTTGATGATGATGAAGACGTCTTCTTGTTTTTGGACTTCTTGCCTTTCTTTTTCCCTTTCTTTGATTTCTTCGTCTTCTTGCCCCCTTTGGTACCTTTCTTCTTCGACTTGGTGGGTGACACTTCGAAGTTGTTGCTGCTGTTGTTGTTGTTGCTGTTGCTGTTGTTGTCATCATTGCTGTCGTTTTTGTTGTTCGTGGTGCTGTGGAAGTCGTCGTCACCCCCGGGGCTGTCTAGTAACTTGGTCAGATGGTTGAACTGAGGAGAAAAACGATACGATGATTAGATTAGAGGAGGAGAAAGCTATGTAGAGACGGTGTAAAGTTTAGGCACGTGGCCTAGTGGTTAGAGCAACGGACTCGCGGTCGAGGGATCGCGGGTTCGAATCTCAGACTGGGCGATGTATGTGTTTATGAGCGAAACATCTAAGCTCCAAGTGGGTCCGGTAGAAGGTAATGACGAACTTCGGCTGACTCTTTCGTATGTATGTATATATATGTATATATATATGTATATATATATATATAAATATATATATATATGTATGTATATATATGTATATATATATACACACACACACATATATTTATGTGTATGTATATATATATATATATGTATGTGTATATATATATATATATATATACACACGCACACACACGTATTCACGCACATACACACACACACACACGTATTCACGTGAGGGTGTGGAACAAGTATAGTGTTATCAGACGCTTAGGAAAGGAAAGAAAGAAGGAAGATTTAACGTTTCGAGCAGAGCTCTTCATCAGAAAAATAGGAAAAGAAAGGGAAGACAGAGGAAAAACAATCGCCAATGGTACACACGTGGTCACGTGACCGCATGTGTACCGTTGGCGATTTTTTTTCCTCCGTCTTCCTTCTCTGGATCTTTCCTTTTCCTATGTTTCTGACGAAGAGCTCCACTCGAAACGTAAAACCCTCCTTCTTCCCTTCCTTCCTGAGCGTCTGATAACACTATACATGTTCCACGCCCTCACGTTGTTGTGTTTTCTCTTTGTGTTTTCATGTTTGGATTAACTATATATATATATATATAATATGGCTAATATAGGTTAAATGAGACATAATTATCTGCATGGCCGAAACAGCTGTCAGTTATAATGTATATGTATTTTTATATCTTTTTATATTTATTTAGTTATATCTCACCATATTGATTGTAATTATTGTACTGTATTAATGTCTAATCTTAATGCTCTTGTGTAGTGTTTTAATAAAGTATGTGATTCGGTATTATCTGATAGTTGATGAATGATTTAGATATATTTCTCCATTTTCTTATTTTGTATATATATATATATATCCCTCTGGCAGGTACCGCAAATGTAGCGAAGACTGTTCCTGGCTATGGCATTAGAACCAGCCAGGAACAGTCTTCGCTACATTTGCGGTACCTGCCAGAGGGAGTGTTTGTCCAGGATAGGATTACACAGCCACAGCAGGAAATGTATCAGGACATGAAATGGAAAAGCCGGACTAGACTACTTTATGCGCAACTCCATTGTCTCCCGAGATAAAAAGGATGCCAACCAATATATATATATATATATATATATATACCTATACGTATATATGCAGAAGATCATAAATTCTTTGAATTCAAAAGGTTTACTGAATCTATTTCTATGAATCTCTTTACACAGCCATTACATTGAAAACAGATGCAATGTTATCAGAAGAAAAAATTCTGCCATAACAAGGAACACAGTTTTTTATATAATTTTGCTTATGTTTAACGAGTCCTCATTACTCCCAAGAATTTCATTTCTATGTGTGTATCTGTGTTTGTCCCTCACCAACTACTTGACATCTATTTATCAATATATCTAGCTGTCTGTCTGTATGTCTATCTACCTAAATAAGTTATTTTTTTATCAAACATAACTAATCAGGAGTGGCTGTGTGGTAAGTAGCTTGCTAACCAACCACATGGTTCCAGGTTCAGTCCCACTGCGTGGCATCTTGGGCAAGTGTCTTCTGCTATAGCCTCGGGCCGACCAATGCCTTGTGAGTGGATTTGGTAGACGGAAACTGAAAGAAGCCTGTCGTATATATGTATATATATATATATATATATATATATATATATATATGTATGTGTGTGTTTGTGTTTGTCCCCCTAGCATTGCTTGACAACCGATGCTGGTGTGTTTACGTCCCCGTCACTTAGCGGTTCGGCAAAAAGAGACCGATAGAATAAGTACTGGGCTTACAAAAAAAGAATAAGTCCCGGGGTCTGAGTTGCTCGACTAAAAGGCGGTGCTCCAGCATGGCCGCAGTCAAATGACTGAAACAAGTAAAAGAGTAATCAGGAGTGGCTGTGTGGTAAGTAGCTTGTTTACCAACCACATGGTTGCAGGTTCAGTCCCACTGCGTGACACCTTGGGCAAGTGTCTTCTACTATTTACCCCGGTTCACAGACCCCTGATCTAGAGAGTATTTTCATCTCTAATACACAAAAAGGTGAGAAGGGTCTCTCCATCTTAAATGCAGAGACATTCCTTCTACGACTGTGTAGAGGTTGGAGGTGGAGGTGGAGGTTGAGTGGAAAAGTTTCGAAAGGTAATCACTCACCTGTGGCAGCAGCTGTTTGTTGTTGTTTTTGTTGTTGTTGTTGTTGTTCACCTGGATGTGGTTGCTGGTCTCCATCAGAAGCTGTGGGTGTTCTTTACTAATCATTCCGATGTATTGCGGGCAATGGGCTGAAATGGCAAGGAAAGGGTTCATGGGTTTGGGTGGGTATTTGTGTGTCTGTATACGCACATACACACACGCACACACACATGCACACACACACATTTACACACACACACATGTACACACACATATGCACACACACATACACACACACATGCACATACGTGCACACACACATATGCACACACACACACATATGCACACACATGCACACACACACATGCACACACACATATGCACACACACACATGTACACACACACATGCACACACACATATGCACACACACACATGTACACACACATGTACACACACACATGCATACACATATGCACACACACACACACACATGTACACACACATGTACACACACACATGCATACACATATGCACACACACACATGTACACACACATGTACACACACACATGCATACACATATGCATACACACATGCACACACAGACATGCACACACATATGTACACACATGAACACGCACACACATATGCACACATGCATACACACATACACACACAGACATGCACACACACATGCATGCACACATATATGCACACACACACACACACATATATGCACACACACACACACATGCACACACACCTGCACACACACAGACGCATGCACACACATGCACAGAATGGAGAATTACACATCTTTAATTAAAATTGTTTGGCCTCTAAAATTCCAACACGTGTTTCTGTTATATAAGTGTCTCAGGGGCCCACAGACATGAGGGTTCTCTGCATGAAATCAATCTATATTAATTCAGTTGTTTATCCCACATGATTCCAAAATGTTTCCAAATATTCAATAGAGTTAGCCATGTCTGGACTTTTACAAAGTGCTCATAAGGTATCTGCCTGGATGTAAATACCCTATTCCTTTGTGTGTGTGTGTATACACACAAATATATATATGCATATATTATATATATATATATGCATATATATACATATATACATTATATATATATATATTGGCTTGCTCACTTAGCCAGCGGGGTGGCGTCATTTGAAGGCTAAAAACAATGCGAAGCGCATTGTGACCAGCGATGTATAGCAACATCTGATAGCCTGGTCGGTCACGGTGATATATATATATATATTTATATTTCTTTATTGCACACAGGGAGCTAAACACAGAGGGGACAAACAAGGACAGACAAAGGGATTAAGTCGATTACATTAACCACATTGTGCAACTGGTACTTATTTTAGTTGACCCCAAAAGGATGAAAGGCAAAGTCAACCTCGGCAGAATTTGAACTCAGAGCATAACAGCAGATGAAATACCGCTAAGCATTTCGCCCAGCATGCTAACGATTCTGCCATGCATGTGTGTGTAACGCCGCCGCCGTGGTGATCTCATTCTCGCCCACAACATCATAAATGGAAAGTGTAACCTCTCGAAAGAGCTGTTCTTCACTCCTGCTCCAGAGCTCTACCTGCGACGATTTCATCTCAATCGAAGGAGAGGAGCTTTCTCCGTCCGGGTTGCGGATCCGTGGAACAAGCTGCCGGACAAGATAGTGAAGATGTCGACGACTGCTTTGTTCAAAGCCTCCCTTGACCTCAAGTGGCCTGAACTCTTTACATGAACACCACCCTGTACTTAACTCCATGTCCCCCTACATGGCCTTGCTATTTGCTTTTGAGCCAAATTAACTAACTAACTAACTAACTAACATACACACACGCACACACACACACACCACACACACACATAATTATGCAAAACCCACAAAAAGGAAGAAGTGTATATTATAGAATAAACCAGTCTCCTCTAACAAATGCTATAATTTGCAGACCTATACAACCCCACAACAAACACCAGAGATACTATACCGTAGAAGGTTTGACAAACTTACCATTAACAGCATTGATTATTTTTACAGTTGTTTTACCCTTTTTGCCAATAATAATGTTCACAGGGCTGTGAAGAATAAGTTTGAACTTCTCATTATTCTCCTTCAAGTCATCTCCTTCGATCAGGATATTCCACCTGGCCTGTTTCATTCCTGGAAAGAAAGAGAGAAAGTCAGTTAACCCCTTACCCAACAATTATTTTGAAAATAAATGTATTTTTTCAGACATATTTTTTAATTGTTTCATTTTACTATGTTTTGAATGGTGATTTCGAGGTATATTTCAAACCTTATTTATTGCATCTACCTCATCCTCATCTTCAGTTTCGTCACTTGAATAAAACTCTTCTGACGAACTTTCACTCTCATCAGATGTATCCAACCCTCCAAGAAAAGCTTCATAATCGCTATCATCATCAGAGCTCAACATGGTGGGGTTATAATATAAAGGTATAAAGAAAACAACGTAAAAACAAAGTGAATACTTCTATTCATAAAATGTGCCTTCCAACCCTTCGACTGTCTCCAGGTGACTAAATCATACTCGGTCTTCAATGCCTTACTCAAGCGAAAGGTGGCAGAAATCGTCACTGCCAGACGTATAAAGTGAGCGAATATACTCATATATGTCAAAAAAGAGTTTATAATAGACGAAGGAACTCGTTTGCTGTCGATTTTGGCGAGTCTATCTTTTGACGAGTTAACTCGCTAGAGATAGAAAAAAACGATTTTGGTCAAAACTCATTTATTCGTTTCTGCCGGGTAAGGGGTTAAAGGAGGTCAGGTTTTAATAACTATGTCGGGTCAATTAGCAGCAACAAATAAATACGAGTACAAACAACTGCAACATGAATAACAAGGATAACAAAACAGGGCATTTATATTTCTTCTTGTTAGAAACTACCAAAGGAGCTTCCATGTGGCTGCTCACCATGGTACAAATAGCAGCCAAATCTCCCTCAGAACACAAATACATGACTAGTATCTTTAAAGAAAGGATAAATATTCTAGTCCGAGATGTGTATTCTTATTTCTTTATTGCCCACAAGGGGCTATACACAGAGGGGACAAACAAACGGATTAAGTTGATTATATTGACACCAGTCCGTAAAGGGTAAAGACCCCCTTCGGTCATGAATGACCATGGGATTGCACCTAGAAAGTTACCCTCCTAGACACAAGTCCGGGCAAGGTTGTTTATGGAAGACCAGCAGTTGCCCATGCATACCAGCCTCTCCTCTCCACGCCACCAGTGTTATCCAAGGGAAAGACAAAGGTCGATACAGCTTGGCACCTGTGACGTCGCAACTCATTTCTACAGCTGAGTGAACTGGAGCAACGTGAAATAAAGTGCCTTGCTCAAGAACACAACACACAGCCCGGTCCGGGATTCGAACTCACAACCTCACGATCGTAAGCTCGATGCTCTAACCACTGAGCCATGCGCCTTCACACCAGTCCGTAACTGGTACTTATTTAATCGACCCCGAAAGGATGAAAGGCAAAGTTGACCTCAGTAGAATTTGAACTCAGAACATAACGGCTGACGAAATACCACTAAGCATTTCACCCAGCATGCTAATGTTTCTGAATATGGAGGGTGGGGTAACACATCCCAGCCGAGCTGCAACAATTTTTGTCTGGTTCCCAAAGCATCAAGTGCCGAAAATGAACTTTTTTATCTTCCATTTTAAAGGGTTACAGAATTAACACAGGTTATAGGAACATAAACCTTCTTCCATGAAAAGATAGTTTAATCTGCGCTCTAAATGGAGGTGTAGTAAAATCCTATTTTGTGGACTCAACCATGTTCTAAAATAAGTTGAAAGGTAAGCTACTATAAATCGGCACAAACTTTCCGGACAACCCAATACATTAGTGAATTTATGCCAATCAGTCATAGTATGCTGTGTGGGGAGCAGCATGTCAAAGAATGGACCCAATGTTTTCTCAGCATGTTGTAAAAGGGTGACTAAAAGAGAAGCAGGTAAGATTTGTGTTTCAATCTTGTAAAATCCTTACCAGTAATGATTACGGAAACAGCCTATGTTATGGAGGGTTGTAGCCTGAGTTGTGCCAGGAGAATGGACTCACTGACAAATTGTGGATGCAGCAATGCACTACAACAGTGCATGCCCCCATACCTGACCTGGGGTCCTTTTCTCGATGGGGTTTAAGGTGTCTGTGTGCACTAATGCAGCACAATCTCATATGAGAGTAGCACTCAATTGTGAGTCCCCCTCGAGCTTTGTAGAGTGTCAATAATAACTTTTAGGGGTTGAAGTATCTTTTGGGTAAAAAGAAAAAAGGTAAAAAGTTACTGTACCTGGTTCAAACTTGACCTGTTTCGTGGTGCTGGGGATGAAGTCATTCTGTAGCTTAGCAGACATTTGTCGAACACGGATGTCGACAAAGGCTGGTCTTTCTACATTGCCGATACGAAACAGTGTCAGGCTGAGGGTGCCAATATTTTCACACACGACATAGTCTGTAAGCTGAAACTCTGTACGAGACCACCTGATGTTAAATCTGCAACAAAAACAAAAACATTGTGAATTTGAAGTTTGTCGACTTCATCATGAAATGAGGGAGAATGCAATTGGCAATTGGTGTGTATATGTGTACATATATATATACTCACACACATACATACATATACATATGAAGTGGTATCAAAATGTTCCCTCTTTTTTTTTTTTTCTCTTTTTTTACTTGTTTCAGTCATTTTGACTGCGGCCATGCTGGAGCACCGCCTTTAATCGAGCAAGTCGACCCCGGGACTTATTCTTTGTAAGCCCAGTACTTATTTTATCGGTCTCTTTTGCCGAACCGCTAAGTGACGGGGACATAAACACATCAGCATTGGTTGTCAAGCAATGCTAGAGGGACAAACACAGACACACAAACATATACACACACATACATATATATATATATATACATATATACGACGGGCTTCTTTTCAGTTTCCGTCTATCAAATCCACTCACAAGGCATTGGTCGGCCCGAGGCTATAGTAGAAGACACTTGCCCAAGGTGTCACGCAGTGGGACTGAACCTGCAACCATGTGGTTGGTAAAAAAGCTACTTACCACACAGTCACTCCTGCGCCACTCCTGATTAGTTATGTTTGATAAAAAAATAACTTATTTAGGTAGATAGACATACAGACAGACAGCTAGATATATTGATAAATAGATGTCAAGTAGCTGGTGGGGAACAAACACAGATACACACATAGACACACACACACACATATATAGATAGATAGATAGATAGATAGATAGATAGATAGATAAACAGATATAACAGGCTTATATGAGAGGCTTCTTTCAGTTTCCGTCTACCAAATCCACTACAGAGCTTTGGACAGCCTAAGGCTAGAATAGAAGACACTTCTTACCCAAGGTGCCATGCAGTGGGAGTGAACCCAGAACCATGTGGTTGGGAAGCAAGCTTCTTACCACACAGCCACAAATATGGAATAAGATAATTTTGTTCGTTTCTATTAATTTTCGTTATTAATTAATTACATGCTAAACTGCATAAATCTTTCCGTATGTAACGAGTACTTTTATTACCTAAATCAAGATTAGCATTTCAGAGTGTGTATATTAGGCAGCGAATTGGCATTAGGCAGCGAATTTGTCTCCCACCCACTTTTATTAACAAAATAATAATAATAATAATGATGATGATTATGGTGATGATGATGATGATGATGATTATGATGATAATAATAATAATAATAATAATAACAATGTAATAAAGCATTATTATTTTGAAGATTATTTTTTGTAAAACACAACTGTGTGTGTGTTATATAATATATACATATATATATATGTATATTATTTAATTTAAATATGTATATATATGTATATATATATAAATTATATATATGTATATATAGTATATATATATATAAATTATATATATGTATATATATGTATATATATATAAATTATATATATGTATATATATGTATATATATATATAATTATATATATGTATATATATATATATAAATTATATATATGTATAATATATATATATAAATTATATATTGTATATATATATAATAAATTATATATGTGTATATATATATATATATATATTTAATTTAATATTATATGTATGTATGTATATATATGATATCTCATATCAAAATGAAATATTAAATACAAATTCATTGGATTAAAGTAGATTATCTACTTCAGTAGCAGATGTACAACACAGCATGTTATACAAGGTATTATAGGTTTTTAAGACAATCCAGGCCCCTCCCCCACCGTCCCCCTACCGAGACATTCATCATGTACATGGCTGCATATTATACACGGAATTTTACAGTAATTAAATACTGTTTTAATTGTGTGAAATTTTAAAATTTGCTAAGTCACTAATTTTCTTTCTTTCTTTCTTTATTAACAGAAAATGCTGTTTTTCAAAGTTTTTGCTCCACTTCAGTAGCTACTTCAAAGCTATCTTCTTACTCCGTCTTGCCTGTTTTTTTTTGTTTTTTCTTTTTTGTCTTTTGAGGAAAGCTGGAATTTTCAAATGACTGTCTTGCAGATTGGTCAATTATTTTCACTTCCATGTCACTGGAATAATTTAGCGTCTTCAGACTATCATCTCTTCAGCACCACCAAGAGGGTTTGAGAGGCAAACATTATTCCAGTGACGTGGAAGTGAAAACTGTAGTGAAGATGTGGCTCAAAGAACAGTCAACAGAATTTTATGGGGCAGGGATACATGCTCTCATTCAAAGGTGGAACATTACTATTGAGAGAAATGGCGACTATGTTGAGAAGTAGGGATGTGATCCATAGAGGACCAGCTTCATTTTGATGTATGATACATGTTCCTGTGTTGGTAATTATACCTGTCCTAAACAAAATGGCAGTACTTTTTGAGTCACCCTCGTAAACAACTTTGATTTCTTGTAGTGTATTCCAGTATGTCCTAACATTTAAAATGACAATATCCAGCCCAAATATTCTGCTTGCTTTATATTTAAATCAACCAGATCCACCCCCATAACACTCATCGAACCATGTAATTCTAACAACAACCACTCACGTCATTGAAATTTTGGAATTACAAGACAATGCATGACTATTTCAAAACAATCTAAATTAGAAAAGTACTCGGACAGCGCAGACCTCCGCCAAGCAGCTCACATTAAGAAAGATACGCGAGTAAAATTACTAATAAAGAAACGAAAATAAACTTTGGAAACAGCAACGCCACCATAGGTTACGTGGAAATGATGAACGTGTTTTCAAGGGAGATAATCAAAGAATGTAACATTGTAATACTTCATGTAAAGTAAATATAACAAATGAAAAATCCTTCAAGAATCCATAAAAATTCCCGGATCACTACCGAAATTTCATCATCTGTTCCTCGTGTCATTATCAATTTTTCCTGCAAGTTTCATCAAATACCGTTTGCAACTTTTTGAGTTATTTTGCACACAGACAGACAGTGGGACAGACGGATAAATCAATGCCAATGAAAACATAAGCTCTTTTCTTGGTGGAGGTAATAAATATCATATTGGACAGAGTGATCTGAATGCTAAACTGCATCTGGAAGTAGGGCCCTGGTTCAGGAAGTCCATGGTTTTGAGAAGTGTGGAAGCATCTCTTAACCATTATTGTTCCAAGTCAAGTCTGATCCAGAGCAGTAGCTTTCGATGAGTAATTCTATGCAATGTGAATCAATAAGCTTCACATTTGACAGAGAAATCTGAATGTTAAAGGGTTAATATTTAAACTGGCTGTGTCCAGCCTCTCACACTACCCTACAATGTCCTTCTAAAAAAAATAAACAAGCGTATCATTGAAATCGCAAAGCCATGAGATAATACATAATTAATATTCTAAGCCATGTGAATATATAAGCATTACATTTGACAGAATAATCTAAAAGCTAAAAGTCTTAAGAAACCGATACTATTTCCCTTAATCTGCAAAAAAAAAACTTTGAAAATAAACCACTTGTAAATTTCCTGTTAAGTAATATATAGTCTTACATTCATATATTTGTTGCTGCCCCTGATGTAAGCTTTTGGTTAAGAATCTTTATTGGTTAAGAGTCTACCCAGAAAGAGTATAGTAAAGAACTAGCAAGACAGTTGCCATTAAGTGGGTTACCAAATGAGTTTATACAATTACACATACACTTGGTAAAGGGTATTACTGTAATTTCACAGATGTTTTGCATTAATGGAATTAATAGATCAGCCAAAATTTCTGCAACAAGGGTAAGAATAAGAAAATATAAATGGAATTTCTATTAAAGATTATAGAATATCCATGTTCTCTGCTAAAATGAAGTGAGACTAATTTAATAAATACCTTGGCTATGTTTGTATATACGTTTAAGCTAAACATGGATTATATACTTTTTTACACTTTTACTTGTTTCAGTCATTTGACTGCGGCCATGCTGGAGCACCACCTTTAGTTGAGCAAATCGACCCCAGGGCTTATTCTTTGTAAGCCTAGTACTTATTCTATCAATCTCTTTTGCCGAACCGTTAAGTTACAGGGATGTAAACACACTAGCATCGGTTGTCAGGCGATGTTGGGGGGACAAACACAGACACACACACACCACACACACACACATATATATATACATATATATATATATATGTATATATATATATATATGTATGTATATATATATACTATATATATATTATATACATATATTCTATATACAGGTTTTTTCTGTTGTCATTCTGACATGTATTGATGGTTTTCAATATTTTTCTCTCCCTGTAAATGCATTTAATATTATTATATATCCATATATATAAAACATTATTGGTGAATTGAGGAAATAATGAATGAAATAAAACGATTTCTGTTCATCTGCGTTCAGCTCATTTCCTCAATTCACCAATATGTTTTAATTTCAATTAAATCCGCACCAACGCACGGTTGCACGCCAGATGGTTGTACTCCAACCGTGCTGTTTACTGCTGTGATTTTTGCTACAAGGTATCGGTTACTTTTGATTAATCTACTACAAG